>NC_056731.1:958792946-958870446 GCF_019279795.1 Protopterus annectens
CCCATCCACACCCTAATTATACTGGCCACTCCCAACCACAAATACATACCTACCCCACACACTGCATATCTTATGGGCAACCTCTCCATACACACTTTGCTACTAACCAGCCTTCTTATCCCCATCTACTATCTAACCTTCCTTACTAGTCTCCCTAACACACACCAATTTCCAAACCCCAAAGCCACGATCTCTGACCACCCTCACAAACCCACAGCTTATAGCCTAATCTCACCTGAACTTTTTTCCTCCAATCCATGCCACTATTACAAACCATCAATACTGTCTACTCCTTCCCCCACCACCCATTTCATACTATCGCCACAAAAAAAAAGCTCTGCCTCAACAATCCTTCCTTCACATTCCCCATTCATAATCCCCAACACCTCTTTCTCAGCTTCCTCTCTGAATCAGGTGACATCCACCCCAAACCTGGACCCTCCTCAACAAGCACCCTTATTAACAGCCCCTCCAAGCCACAAAAACCCAAAACCATCCAGCTAACCACCTTCAATGCACAAAGTCTAAGAAACAAAATCCCCACCCTGCATGCCTGGCTTGTTCACAACCAACCTGATATTACAGCTATCTCTGAAACATGGCTTAAACCATCAATCTTTGACAAGGAGACCCTTTCTCCTGGCTACAAAATCCTCTGCAATGATAGAACCCAGAGAAAAGGTTATTGTGTAGCTATCATCTACCCATCCACCCATACTCTAACCCCATACACTAACCCCATCTTTTCCTTCTCCAATGCCGAAATAACAATAGGGTACTTAAAGCTTAACAACTACAAATCTTTATGCATCTGCTCTATCTATATCCCTGCAGGCAATAACACCAAAACACTAGAAGACATACTATCCTGGTTTAACTCCAATATAATACTTGAAACCTATATCCCAGGTGACATAAACATCAACTGGGCATCCATTAACTCAAGCTTTCCATCCCAGGCAATCAATCTCTACAAATTCACCCAACTAATAAAGCTTCCAACCAGGCCCAACAAAGATGGAACCTCTGGTACCATCTTAGACTGGATACTCACTACCCACCCCCACCTTGCCTCTCAAGCCAATCTCCTACCCTTCCCCTCAGAGACCACCTACCCGCCTTCATTGACCACATCCCCCTACTCCCCTAAAGCAGCACCAACATATCCTAACCAGCAACTTAACCGCATACAACCCACACACATTCACAGAATGCCTTAAACATATAGACTGATCATCCCTAAATACTCTCCCACTTGACAATGCATTGTCCTATTTTAACAATACATTCCTAACCATCCTAAATCAACTGGCCCCCCTCAGATCCAAAAGTATCTAATCTAATCCATGCCCTTGGCTATCCCACAAAACTAGAAACATCATGCATCAGCATGACAAAAAATGCAAGCAATATCAAAAACAAAGCACAACCAGCTCCCTTCCTGAATTCAAACAACTACGCAGCTTAGCCATATAATTATTAACCAAAGATCACATAAACTACTACAATAACCTACAATCCATCCACACACCCAATCCTAAAGGATTTTGGAGCTCCATATCCTCTATCTTACACCCAGGCAATAAAAGCAACCCATGCCCAGACCCCACTCTCTCAGATCTGCAAACTGCCACTAATTTTAACAATTTCTTCACTGATAGTATTGCTAAACTATCATCCTCCTTCCCTGTCCACTCCTCTGGCACCCTCCCAACAGCAACCCTCCACCTTCTAACCCTACTCCTTCCTCCCCCTTTGCCCTCAAACCTATCCCCACAAACACAATAAAAAGAGTTCTCCTTAATCTAAAACCCTGTCATAATGCACCAGACAACCTGCCACCCTCCTTCCTCAAAGACTTTGCCGAAACCATTACCTACCCCACATCTATTCTAATAATCAGATCCATACATAAATCTTATGTCCCTATCATCTGGCACCATGCATACACCATTCTTCTTCATAAAGGTGGAAAAAACATAGATACAGCAAACTTCAGACCTATAGCCATACTATCACCCCTCTCAAAAATACTTGATAAAACCATCCATGCCCAAATCATCCAATACCTCAACCTAAACAAACTTCTCTCCTACACCCAACATGGCTTCCGCCCCGGACACAGTACCATCACTGCCCTCCTCTCCTTTCTAAAGACCATTAACCTTGCACAAGATAAAGGCAATTATGTATCATCACTATTCTTAGAACTCTCAAAAGCATTTGACACCATATCCCATCCTCTACTTCTATCCAAGCTCTCATCCTTAAACCTCTCTCCCTCTACCCTTGCTTGGCTCACCAGCTACCTATCAGACAGCCAACAAGCTGTCCAGTGGAAGGAGACTACCTGTCCTTTCCTTCCCACACCCACTGGAGTCCCTCAAGGCTCTGTTCTAGGTCCTCTGCTTTTTAACATATTTATCAACAACTTCCACCTCTCCATCCCTAATGCCTCTATCATTCAATATGAAGACGGCTCCACCATAATCTCCTCTGCCACCTTCCCCACTGAACTTCTAACAAAAACTCAGCTTGCCTTCTCCAAAACAGAATCCTGGATGAAAGCCAATCACCTTGCCCTAAATGCCCCCAAAACTAAACGAATGATCTTTACCCCTACACAAAAATTTCACATTTGACAAAAATCTATTCTGCATTACAAGCCACAATAATACTCCACTAGAAATAGTCCCCTCAACCAAACTGCTAGGAATCATTGTTGATGAAAACCTAAAATTTGACACCCACATATACTCCACCATCAAAAAAATCCATCAGAAGATAGGTCTCCTATACAGACACAGTCACTACCTCAGCATCTACACCAGGCAAACTCTTGCAACTACCTTCCTCCTCCCATCCCTCATGTATGGCACTCCACTATTTACCAATCTACAACTAGGCCTGCTCTCCAAACTAGAAGCCTGTTATCACAAAATTAGCAAATTCGCTACCAACTCCAAAAGCTCATCCCATCACTGTCACTCACTACTCAACCTCAAATTGCTAGAACTTCCCAACTATCTTAATTATACACAGCTCACCAATTGCTCACAAGCTCCTCTTCAAACCCTCTGACTGCCTATCCCTAACCACTGCACTAACACCCTACAACCCCCCTGCTCCCTAAGATCAGAGAACCAAAATCTGCTTCAAGTACACAAACCCTCTCACCCCCTCCAGGCCAACTACTTCTATCCTTCACTACAGCCAAACTCTGGAACTCACTCCCGTCTTACTTACATAACTTACCTGACCTTAATAACTTCAACAGTCAGCTCCTCTTATATCTATCCTCTAAATGGAAATGCCCCTCTCATGCTCCCACCTAACATATTGATCAACCAACTATACTCCTACCTCCTCCTTTGATCTACTAAATTTGTAGCTAATTCAGTGTTGTCTCTGTCAACTAGCTTTTCCAGATGCATTGCTTAAATTCTGTTCATTAACAAACATAATGTAACCTTAATTTTGTAAATAATATTATGTAATGTAAAATATGTTTCCTGTGAATCTTTATGTAACACATATTATACATATGGGTCTACTTATTTGATCGAAAGACCATTTGACCTAAACCCATTTGATCGAAATTTCATTTGATCGAAAACCAGTATTTAAGGAATAAAACTGAGATTTGTTCACCTCCCCAATGTCGTGTGGCCCTGGAGTTGATACATATAGTTGGGGGGGCGCAGCCCCCCACATTGTGGGTGGGGGTTGGGCAAAGCTCCCACCTAGTTTCCTTTAAAAGAAGAAAATAACACAAAACATACAGATTTTGAACGAAAATAGGGCTGCATCCCCCACGCCCCCCAACTATATATACCAACTCCAGGGTTGCACGACATTGGGGAGGGGGACAAATCCCTGTTATTAGCCTTGAATACTGGTTTTCAGTCAAATGAAATTTCGATCAAATGGGTTTAGGTCAAATGGTCTTTCGATCAATTGAAGTAGACCATATATATATAAATATATATATATATATATATATATATATATATATATATATATATATATATATATATATATATATATATATATATATATGGGTCTACTTTGTTTCACCTAACTTCCAATTCACTGACTTTCATTTCACTGACCCCATTTCACTGAAATTTCATTTCACTGACACTTCATTTCACTGACAGTTCATTTGACTGACAAGTATTATTAGCAAGAAAATGGAATATGCCCCCATCCCCACTGTAGTGCGACCCTGGAGTTAGAATATATAGTTGGGGCGGTGTGGGGGCACAGCCCCCCCACAACAGGGGGTGTGGGGGGTGCAGCCCCCCACTTCCTTTCATATGATATTGTTCAGTTTTGATATAATATTGCTTACTAAAGAAAAGTAAGTGGGGGAGTGCGCCCACTACACCATCCGTTGTGGGGGGCTGTGCCCCCCACACCCCCCAACTGTATATTCTAACTCCAGGGTCGCACTACAGTGGGGAAGGTGGCATATTCCATTTTCTTGCTAATAATACTTGTCAGTCAAATGAACTGTCAGTGAAATGAAGTGTCAGTGAAATGAAATTTCAGTCATTTGGTCTCAGTGAAATGGGAGTCAGTGAATTGGAAGTTAGGTGAAACAAAGTAGACCCATATATATATATATATATATATATATATATATATATATATATATATATATATATATATATATATATATATATATATATATATATATATATATATATATATATATATATGAATTTAGTTTGGTTTATCAAACATACACATAGTTGAACAACAAAACATTGAGAACACAAGAATGAACGCCCACAATATTGACATCTCCACAAACAAATGTTTTATACAGTTATGAAACCCTGTTCCCCCATCCCATAGCCGCCACACTTCCTGCTAATTATATATATCAACTCTAAGACTGCACAACAGCAATGAAACAACAAATCTCTATTCCCTGCAGATGCATGATCTCCCATATACAAATGCAGGCATTTTCATCTGCTATCATTTGTTCAGTACTGCAGTCTTCCTGACTGAATAGTGTCCAACTCATTTCATATTCGTAGGTCAACAAATAATGTGTACTCACCATTTGCCATCCATTACTGAATTTCAAATAACTTTAATACAGAATCAAAGAGGCACTGGTGAAAGTGGTACAAGGTTAAAGTGTAATATGCCCTATGAGATGTTTCGTCTACTTCTCCAAGTAATGTACAAAGGTAGCAGCCAATTTGTTAATTTGTTAGTGAAGCATCAAGAAGTACTCACCACTAACCTATTATTCTTGCAGCAATAATGCTTCCAATAGTCCTTAGTGACAAAGTGCTGTTTGGTATCTTGATTTATAAATGAATTTACATAAAGCTTTAGCGGTATGCACACAGATCAATAAACTCAAATTAATAACAAGAATATTGACTTCATGTGTAATTGGTCTAAAATGACTGCATATCCCATATCATTCTTTAACTTGTAGTTTTAAAACATTTTCCATTCATGTCTCAAATTATGAGATTGCTTTCCAGCCTCAGTGAGCATACTTTCAGCTTTAGATCCTTTGCAGGTGAAGCTTACCATGTTTCTGTAAGTGGAAGTCAAATGCCATGTTGGAGCAAACCTAAAACTATAAATATGATTTCTTAGAAATACAGTTCTGCTTCTTTGTGCAGTCACTAAACGTGTTCCTGCTACAAAGCCTTCCTCAGCACACATATAACCAAGCCTCATAGGAAGCTAGATGTACTATAACGAAATATGAATGCACCTGTATTCATAATTCAGTTTATGTGCTGTTTAAAAGAATTTCAAGAAGTGCACCACTCATGCTTTTCTGTCAAGGTGAATTTCTTAACATCCATTTTTCAAACAGAAAGATTATAACAACCATGCATATGGATATATCCCTTGTATATGGATGTGTGCGGATTTGTTTGCATTGTGGCAAGCAAGCAGATGACACTTTATATTTTATGCAAAGCAAGTCTTGTATTGCACATAAATAAAGCATGTCTGAATTTAGCAGGAAAAAAAAACAGTGCAGTGGTCTTTCAAAACACAGAAGATGTTCATGCCTTGACTATTTCCAATTACAAGAAATAACATTATCCCTTGTGAATGGAGACTTCACAGCTTACAGTCTCTACTTCAAGTAAACCTCATTGATCATTGCCATGACTTCTACTGTCATGGAACTTCTGCCTCTCATGTAAACACTTTGGCTTGAGGAGACTTAATTTTACACAAACATATCCAGACTCCTCTGGAATTTTTCCAAGTGCTCATAACTGTCGACTGAGGCTATTTAATCTACTCTTTAAATATACAAAGGTTCTCACCTGAAGGCACTGAAAACGTTTATCCAGGTAATCATCTTAAAGGGATAGTAACACCTTGCAACTTTGCACTATATTACAAACAACTGTCAGTTTGATTCAACATAATTTTCAAATGCTCAGAATGATAAGACTTACTTCCAGGCTTATTCATGTTACTCTCTATATTGTAGAAAGTGGTCCTACTATCAATTAAATAAACCTTCTTTATGTGGAAATCACCATAAACTATTTTACTATATATGTTTTGTAAATCAATGAAGACACTAGAGGTAGAGTATAAGTATAGCATATGTTTAATAAAATTATGCAGGCTAAAATATTAACCCAGTAGGCTTTGCAATTTCAAAACAAATAAACATAGCAGTGTCCAGTCTACATAGCGGTTCATTTTAGTTGCAGGCTGTCTGATAACCAGATGGAAAGTCCCAAGCTGCAGGTCTCTTCCAAGGGCCATGCATAGTCCAAGAATGTAAGCATCTTTCAGGTCTTACTTTCATCTCCAAAAACAAGTACTTTTACAAGATATAATCCATATACTATTACATTCCACATATTAGCCCCAAATGAGCACTGTCTCACTCAATGCTTCCAGGGCATTATTTTAGATATTCCATCAATGAAGAACTAACCTGGTCAATTTAACTCTGTGGAGCGCTCTGTATTACATTGTAATCATTAGAAATTTATGGCCAAATGATTTGATTATGAGAATGTTTTCATACCCATTGCATTTTCATGCATTCTGGTTAGACATTTAAATTATGTTTGTCATAATCAATATGTTACAGTAATCTCCATCTCATATCCATATCAGGGGTTAATTAATCATGATGATGGCTTAGAGACACTGGCATACCACTCAGCTTCCATCATTTAAGTATAGCACAGTGTTTTTTGCTCCCAGATTTAACCTTGTTCCTCCTAGATTTACAGCATTCCTCATAAAGTTAGACATGGTTATGGGAACATACCTCATTATGTAAATAAACTAAGCCTGTCACAGTACGACTACAAAATACTTGACTTCAATAATTGGCTTAGTTTTCTGTGTCATTTGAATCAGCCCAGTGTTGGACACCATGGGAAGATGGACAGGATTCACAAAGCCTCTGAGTAAGAGTTACAAGGCTTACACGGAGGCTGCAGTTAAACGGTGTGACATCAGCATGTCATGCATATGCATGAGGGCATGCTGAATCACACCTAAGGCTTACACGGTCTGTGGAAGACTTTAGGGGGCGTGTCCGTAGGACGAGCCCTGCAAACGGACACACCCCCAAAAGAGTAAAAGTCCCGAAAGTAAACCCCCATGACAGAGTCCATGGAAATGTGAATAAACACAACACAACACATGCCCCCACAGACTATGAACATAAAATATATAAATGAACATGTTATATATATTTTTTAAATTGTAAAGATGTTTGCCCGTGAGTGCACTCGTTTGCGTGGGTGTGCCCGGTGCTTAGCCACAGTTAGCAGTCAGTGGAAAAGCATATAAGAACTAAATATGCAAAGTAAGCCAAAAAGCAATAGCATAGCAGTAGAGACCTCGGCTGAAGAGCAGGCAGTCATGATTCGAGCCCCCACAACATCAATTTTTATTTTTAGTGAAATAAGCACGAAAAAAGTCCCTGACATATATGTACACATATAAAATTATATTTTATGTAAAATGTAATGAAATGGGCCATTTATTTTGAAGAAATCTGAGATAACAAAATAATAAAAAATGCCAGATGTGCCTATAGCTGAGCTACAGTTTAACAAGTTGAGTGCATCTGCCCATAGGTGAGCAGTGGTTTAACAGGTGTAAAATGAGTGCCCGAAGGTGAGCAGTGGTTTAACAGGTGCAAAATGAGTGCCCATAGGTGAGCAGTGGTTTAACACGCTGAAACTGTGTGCCCCTAGCTGAGCTCAGCGTAATATGCATGCTGACAGCCAAATGAAGCGCAACCAGCGTAACCCGTTTGCGCGGAGCTGTGTGCCGCGCCAACAAGCTAACTGACGGGCAACGTTGAGCAAGCTGTAACAAAACTGCCTTTACACAGACACACCTCCTAGCCTGTGTAGACATTCATAAAATATAAAAAGCAGTGGCCAGGTTCGAACCCAGGATACCATGCACCATAGTTAAGGTACTGAACCACTAAGCCATGACAGCTGCTCTTAGAAATGCAGTAATAGCAAATATATAGGAATGAATAGAAAGAGGAGCATGACAAAGCAGGTTTTGTGAAGCTGATACAATTCCAAAATGGCCAATCACAGATAAGTGCAGGAAAAATGGCATATATAAGCCCCATAGGCAGGAATACACAGCATAACCAATTGTAGAACCAACTTGCAGCCAGAATGTCAGGTGTAGGTGAGGGTAGTTGCTTTCGAGCACAGAGGTGGGGCATTGAGGAGTCCAAATATATGGTTTGACTCCTTGTCCACAATCATGAGGCCCAACTCATGCAGGGCCAGGTCCTGTGGGGAGCATATAGGGCTGAGGCGTGGGACCGGTTGCCTCATGATCTTACCAGTGCCACAGGGATACCGAGGACTGGTGAGCAGGTCCATCACCACCATGCGGACCTGAAGAGATGGAAACAGGACCAACTGAACCGTTGGATCCAGGAGGCCCGGCAAATGCCCAACGCCCCACTACTGAGTAAGTTACATCTAATTATTTATGTAAGAAATTAACCTAGCTGATATTATGGAGATGTGTATTCCAATATTATTTTATTTATATTACAGCTGCAGGTGTCCGTTCTGCGAAATGTAGAGCCTATGGCGATAGGCTGGTGCGGTTGCGCCACCAGGCAGGTCAGTAATCCTCTCCCTGTAACTGTAAATAAATATAAAAGTATGACAGTTAGCAAAAGAGTGCAGTGTAGTCACTAAGTAATAAAATGTGCAAGTAACAGTGTAAGAGGGTTTGCAAGTATTGCTTGATTACAAAAGTGTGATGCAGTCTGTAATCCAAACAGAAAAATGAAAAAGTCTGAAATAAAGTCTGAAATAAAGATGTCCCACCTGTAATATAATAGCACAAAACCTGCAGCAGACTGAAAAGTACAGCTGCAGAAGCTGAGTAAAACACATGTGTGAAATATATCCCTGTTGAAATACAGAAACATGACAGAAGTGAGACTGTTGGAAAGGATTGTAATAACTACAGGTAAAACATGTCTGTAAAGCCTAGAATTAACACCATCCTGGATTGTAAAAATAAAACAAGTGAGAGAGTGTGAGAAAGAGTTATGAATCCACCAATTAAGTAGTAATAACTCCTGAATAAAGTATACTGCAGTCAGTACAGAATGAAATGAATGTGACAAGCAGAACAAAACTGCAAAATGTGTTGAAAATGTTACTGCAGCTGGAATGTGTATCCCAAAATCTGGATATGTTGCTCTCAGTCTGCAATATGCAAATAGTATGGTTGTCGGAAATACCAAACATCCACAGTTGTCTATAGCTATATAAAGCAAATGTAGCAGGATGATGTAGCTGAACAGAGCCAGATATGAATGTGTATGAATAAAAAATGAAAATGTATATTGATGTAGCAGTAACATTCCTATCACCAACTTGAAGTAGTTATCACATAGGAAACTGTAGGTAGAACTGTAGTGTGTATATATCTGCAGCTATTAGAAATGTACAGCATATGTATTGGTATTTGAAGGTGTTAATTAAATTGTCTTCACCCTACCCTATAACCACATATAATCCATTCCACATGAAATTGGTATGTGCAATCACAATTAACACCCCTGGACATTTGTCCTGTTGGGTCATACATATCTGCATATACGTTGATGCATGTGCCCTGTTCATACATCCAAACCTGATGGCCTGTTGCCATCAATCAACCCTGCATGTTGTTGGACTGCGTATAGCTGTTTAAATTATGCATGTGTTATGCTTGCTGTTCAATGGTTTGAATATTTGGGTGTTTGGTTAATGGGAATACTAATGCATGCTGTACAACTAATTGTGAATGGTATTGTATGTTACTATCCCAAACTGTCATGACATAATGCAAAACATAGGATGACAGGGAAGGCAGGTTCCAGCGGACCCACCTCTCCCACCTCAGCTGGCGAGTGCACCTGGCAGTAGTGCCCAGTCCGGACACACACATGTCTGCTGGACATGGAAACTGTCAATTACAATTGGCTGTACAAGAAGTATTATTGTTGTCCTCACACCTCTCTCAGGGGTGGAAGGTTTAAAATGTCACACCAAATTACAAACATATGCACAGCTGTTGCTGATGAAAAAATGGGCAGCTATGGGCCTTACCTACATCTCTCCTGCAAAACCCGAGCTTGTTTCCCTACTGTCTTACCCTCTTTGTGACCCCTTTTTCACCACTTTCCTGTCTCCCCATTTTCATTTCGTTCAAAGAAAATAGTGCGGGTGTCCGCAAGAGTAAGCACTTTTAAGCGGTTGTAAGCGGGTGTGCGCAGAGCTAAACGCCAGTGCTCATGCGGGAGCTCCGCGCAAACCAGCGCTAACCCGGTTACAACTGCTTAACAGTGCCTTAGTCACTCTGAATGACAAGTTCTGTAGTCTGCTCAAAAGCAAAATAAAATCCCACTGTCAGTCCTGAACCCAGGACCTTGGAAACAGTAGTTTACATGACTTACCACTAAGCCATGACTGTTATATAAGAACATTGTGCTACAATAAATATATCATGTAATAGTAGGAATGAATGTAAAGGGAATATAAGATGTATAGTACACAAAGCATGTCATGTATATTTACTGTCAAATCTAGTGGATTTCTATAATAGTAGCGTGTGAACAGAAACAGCCATGCTGGTTGGTAGCTAGTAGGTAATAATGTCACTGTAGCACCTTGCAAGCCACACACATACTCACAGCAGGATAATCACTGCCCATACCCCACAACCTCTTACAGAAACACATCCGGACCAAGTAAAAACAAATGTGGAGCAAAGGGCCAAAAACAGGGACACATTCCAAATAATGCTACAACAAACTTAGACAGTTCAGAGAGTAACAGGCTCTGCATTTTGTTGGATGTTTGGAAGGGTATGAAGTCTGAAACTTAAATGTTTGTCACTATAGTCTGACTTGAGCCCAGAGTGATTTGCCAGAAAGAGCTGTTTATGAGATATTGACCAAAATATGAGGCAAAAATGTGGACAACCTGCAAATATCTGTACACTTGAGAGGTCTGACACTGCCATATTTGAATAGTTAAGAGCCTAGACATAGCAACAGTGACTGAGTTACAGGGATGCCCCACAGACTCCCTGTGAAATGTACAAACAGTAGGCAGAAAGGTGTTAAAACACATGCAATGGTAACTATGAAGTACTGAAAGTATGCACCACTTACACGGCAGAAATAGTGTAGTAATACATATGCTCATGCTATCCCACAGTCACAACTACAGAATACCAGACAATTTAATGGGTGTACCCCACTGATATGTACCACTCCATGAGGCAGATAAAAGATGCACCTAAGAGTCTCTGGGGCCTGCTCAGCAGCATACTCAAATACCCTAATAGATGTCAAGGCCCACACCATGGCCAGACCACACTGCATGCAGTAACCTAGCAGATATAGCAAGCATTCCAAGGTGTGAATGTATATGGAAAATAGGAAAGCCACAGCAACACACTACAGTCAAGACACCTAGCAGGCATACAAGTAGTGAATGTAAAGGGCAAATATTGAAGCCATAGCAACATAGTGCAAGAGCCACTGCTATACACCAGTTACACCACATGTCCCACTGGAAAGCACACACACCCACATTAACAGTAGTAGTAGTTTTAGGTGCCAGTGTACATACACACTTAGTACAGGAAACTGGAGAAATGAATGGAGAAATGTTAATCTACAACACAGCCGGAAATATGAGAGAGATACTAACCTTTACACTCACAGAACAGTGTCCACAGCATACCAGCATGGTCCCTGCCCTTAAAATCTGAAAGGGCTACGCCTATCTCACATACCTTTTTATAGCACTGTCCTGAAATCACAGTGAGAACTGCAATCAGTTCACAACTGGCTGCATGCAATTAGCAAATGCTGGCTAACAATTGGTGCACAGGCCATCCCATGGACATATGCAGATACCTACAAACGCATGCTGTACTCCCAGTCCACACATGCAATACTTTCATTGCACCCTGTGGAGGTAGGGAGAGACAGAGAGAGAGAGAAAAAAATAAATAAACATACACAAACAAAACCAGTCAGCAACAACCACTTGAAAGCTGACAACTGGCAAGTGGAGCAGCAGGACATGAAACCAGATGGCAACACAAGCAGCTGTGACAAACACAGGTAATGTAAAGTAATACTATAAAAGTCTACATACTGTGAACCCTCCATATGTGTCTTTGGTCTGTATCCATATGTATATGAAGATTTGCAAAGGGCAGGGGACATACAGCAACTATCAGTGAAGGCTGTACATACATATGTATGTGAGGGCATCTATGTGCACATATCAATGTAGGTTGAATGTAGGTTGTAGTGCAATGTACAAAGTAGGTTTCACAGTTATGTATGTTTAGCAGTATGTTAGTGTGTGTATACAGTTTTGTAAACAAACATGTTGATATACCTATCTATCATATGGATACGTATGTATGTCAATATATGTATGTATGTATGTATATATATATATATATATATATATATATATATATATATATATATATATATACATATATAATATGCATGTATGTATACATACATAGAGAGGGATGTAGGAATACATAGACAGATGTAGATAGATAGAATATGTACAAACGTATATATGTAATACACACATACAGATATAGATATATGTAGATACATATACATAAACAGACACATCTGACTATCTACATGTATGACTGTATATGATGATCTCACACTCCCCCTGTCCCACCCCCTCTGTCACTCTCACCCCCTCTCTGTCACACACACCCCTCTCTCCATATCTATAGCAATATATGTACATCAATATATATATGTGTATATGTATACAGACATATATATATATATATATATATATATATATATATATATATATATATATATATATATATATATATATATATATATATATATATATATATATAGAGAGAGAGAGAGAGATGTATATATATTCTGAGTGAGGCACATGTGTACAGATGTATTGCAACAGGTGCCTGGTGACAAAGGCATGGAGTGAACACCAGTGTCAAAACTGGAGTACCATACCCCATTTCAAATCACCTACACCAGTAACCACAAGATATTTACAGGAAAGTAAATAATGTGGGAAGAAATAGCCAGGGAATTGTTATGGCTAGGCTTGTATAGGCCCTAGGGCTGATAGCCTAGTACCAACCTATGAACCTATGAACCTATGTGATTGGCTACCCACCACTGCATGTGTCAGGGGTGAACAGGGTCATAAATGTGTACAATAGTCCCCCCAATGATATTCACAGTGGCACACTATTCCTGGAATACCTGCACATGGTATGTGTCAGCAGACATGGTGTGTCAGCTATGGACATGTAGGTCAGTGCACCCCTCCACACCACACAATGGCTGCCATGGTATGTACCTCACATAACAGCTACAGATATGGAGAAGGACACAGTGACATGTACAACACTGTGACAATGCACTCAAACACATTACCAATGCACAGTGACTGACAACACCACAGAGTACACACATACTAACCACATAGAGGTTACCACTCCTGGATTTACATACTTAAGTCACACCCATGACAGATGTCCAACAACCATAGTAACACCTCACACCATCCACAACCTAAATGACTGCTGTTTGTCGTCCGTGACACTGCAATAGAGAGCACATGGTGGAGGTACAGGTTCCTACGCACAGATAAGACATACCCTGCAATAAACCACACAGCATTAAGAAGCAAGACTCCCCATGAGTACATGTCACACATACCCCTGCTGAATGTTAGATAGGTAATATGCCATATGAGTCACCATGTGTAACTGTTTGACAGGAGCAGGTACCATCATGTGTCACAATGGTCAGGGTATCAGAACAGTATGCTGCTGTAGTCCCAGGGGCAATAGCATATTGTATTGTATTGTAATGTATTGTATTGTGTTGTATTGTATTGGTATGTAGAGGTGCCTCCTTCGTGGAGTGGAATCACTGCTGCTGTGCGCCAGTGTACAGGTACATATCCTGTAGTCATGCTAGTGTTACATAGCACTTCTATATGTGTGTTTAGCTCCCCTTGGAGTTCATGTAGCATGCAACCGGGGATACCATCAGGTCCCATTCATGTTGTGTACTCTGCTTTTCTGAGGGCGGCTCTCACCTGGACATCTGTGATGACAGGGAGGTTCCAGTCAGCTGGGATAAGTATGTCTTATTTTGGGTGACAGGGAGGGGGTGTACCTGCACTGAACCTGTCTGCCACAATGTTGCCAATATCTGTGGGTTCAGTGAATTATTTGTTGTTGTGTACTAACTATGAGCATATTGGAGGGTTTCTGACCAGGTTGCTAACATAACTGAAGAAGGCCTTGTGGTTATCTGTAGTGTCCCTGTTGATTTCCCTCTCAAAGTTTCCCATTGATGTTTGTATGAGAGAAAATAGCTCCTTACTAGTGCTGATCAGACATGCCTTCCCTTTATGGAATTATGCTCTGTCTTGCAGTAGCTTCCATCTTTTGTTATACAATCTGTCTATGGCTGGGGTCCACCAGACAGGATGCTGTCCCTTTGTGGAGAGTGTCTTGGTCTTATATGGGATTGCATGATCCATGCATTCTCGGAGATGTCCGTAGAAATAATTTGTGAAGGGGTCAGCATTGTGGGTTGTGTCTTCCACTGGCCCAGTGGGCTGAAAGGATACCATGTCAGTGTTACAAAGTGTAAAGTTTGCATTTGAAATGTTATTCACTGTAGTCGTTTGTGCTGGTGGTGGAGGTGGGATATGTATATCCAGGGCAATTAGTTTGTGGTCAGCTCACAGTAGTTGATGATGTACCCCATACAGTACCTCGATACAAACCCCGAGAGTGAGGAGGTGCTTTGGACCTGAATCAGTGTTCTGACTGCTGGGGTTTGGCATTATGTCGTATGGAGTGTGCCAGGTACTGTTGCACAGTTGTTGGCTGAGCACTGATACCTGGCCATTTACATGTCTATCCATCAATAGACAGACAGATGCTATATATGTGAGATATGTTGTATCACAACAGTCGCGTAGCATGTTTAGTATGTGTGCCAAATTCTGCTGACATATTTTGCTGATATCATGTTATTTCCTTTTTCAGGACCATGGCTCACCAGCGCAATCCAGTGTACTCTGCAGCTGAGGATGAGGAGATACACCAGAGCCTGGTGCAGGATTATGCAATACTCTTTTCCTGCACCAGCCAGAATCAGCAGGAGAGGGCTGCACTGTGGCAAGACCTGGTCCGTCAGGTAAATGACATAGGCATGCATAATAGGACATATGAGCAGGTACGACATCACTGCAGTGATTTAAGCAGAAATGTCCATCAGCATGTGTCGGATATCCACAGGCAACAGGTTGCCACAGGTGGTGGGGTGGCTACACATCCCCCACTCACCAGACTGGAGGGACTACTCATAAGTGTTGTGGCTCCAGCCTGCCAACAACAACAACAGCAGAAAACCTGCATTATGATGGAGGCTGGAGCCACGCAGCAGCAAGACTACGAGCGTGCAGGTAATATGCCATATGTATAGTTGACTATTGTGTACACTGGTAGTTAATGCATGTGTGAGATGTGTCCTTGGTTTGTAGCTGTCATCATAGTATTTAATGTGCAAGTGTGATATTCTCAATATCAGCAACTGACCTGTGAAAGGCGGCTGTTGTACTACTGACCTGTATCATACTCAGTAACAATGGCACAGTTGTGCCCACTGATATTAATTTCCTCACTTCTGCAGGTCCCTCCGGTGTAACACCAATGCAGCCTATCCATGCTGGTGAGTGTGTATTAACAATATCTTTAATAGTCTTGATAGTAATAGTAATATTAGGCTCACTGAGTAGTGCTCTGTGTATGCAGGCAGGTGTGCTTGTGTGTTGATATCTCGCATACTGAGTAGTGTGCAAGTGTGCAACTGTGTGCAACTGTGTGCAACTGTGTGAATGTGTGCATGTGTGCATGTGTGCACCTGTGCAACTGTGTACATGTGTGCATGTATGCAACTGTGTGCATGTGTGCATGTGTGCATGTGTGCATGTGTGCACGTGTGCAACTGTGTGCATGTGTGCATGTGTGCACCTGTGCATGTGTGCATGTGTGCATCACTGGTAACATTGTGTAGACATTGTAAACTGTGTTTCCTGTTTCCCTCCCACAGGTTCTGGTGCTGCTCTGGTGTCATGCAGCAGGGAACCAGAATCAGGTGCCATGGGTACTGATAGTGATGACATCTGTGTAATGGCACAGGAAGGTATGCCAGGGTCCTTCATTGGTCAGCCAATCGACAGTACACAGCTGTCAACCCCATCAATGCGCACAGTTATCCTGCCAATACTCCCTTTGTCACCGATGTCCCTAGGTGATGGACAGGATACAGTGGGCATTGACCCGGGTAATGTGGTATCTGTGGAACATGCTTCCCCACACAGCAGCCATGGGCATGGCCCTGAGATGGCACCACACAGACAGATGTCTAAGGGTTCTCGTGGGAGCATCCGTGGGAATACTGCCCCTGTCAGACATGCTCACAGAGGTCTTACAACCTCAGATATGTTTCGGGCTGTCATGCAGGCACAGTCACGTATGGAACGGTACACCAGACAGGGTCTGGGGGAGCTGACAGCATGTTGCACAGCCATGACTCTGACAGTATGCGTGTCATTGCGGCTGCCATCCGTAATTTCACCGATGTCATAGACAGACATTGTGGGGACATATTAGACCAGTTCCACAACTACATGTCCATGAGCCAGGGCGATGGTGGACGGTTGAGGCGTAGACGTGGGTGTATGCCAGTAACAGCAGCAGCTGGCAGTCATCGCGGATGACAACAGGGCTGTGGCCACCCCCATAGTGCCAGCAGTAGCCCCAGCAATGCTGGGTCTGTGCTGTCATCAGACCGCCCCAGGAGACCACGTGCACGTGGCTATGGACAGGCCTGACAGGGATCTGTGTCCAGTCAACAAACACCTGCTTCTGATGACAGTACCCAGTCTGGATTGGTACCGGATACAGTCCGTAGCACCCCTGCAAGGCACAGGTACCGTGTCCATGGCCAGAGACACTGATCTGTATGACCTGGCAGGTACAGTCTGTGGCTGTCCACAAACACCAGTATATGGCAGCCATGAGGTGGAACTGTGTGCATCCATACACACATGCGAATTGACAACACCTAGGGCTACCACATACACGCACACACTGCATCAACAGTGCCCCACCTTGTACTGCTGTCCCTCACCAGCACACATACACATACATGTCAATTGGTGGTATCGGTGGCAGACTAAGGCATACCAAGTTCACACCCTGTGCATATGATGAAACTGTGCCACCTCCTGCAATCTGTAACATCAGTGCAGGTACAGGTTAACATGTTGCTGATGCACAGGGTGACTACATAGATGTGTAGTAATAGTATCATGTTGTTAACAGTGCTGTGTGCTGATATAATTGTGGGTATATCCCAGCATGCCTGATGCAGTAAGGGTATGATTGTCTTGTACTGTTGTCTACACCCATGGTAAGTGCCATAGTTTATCATCTGCACATGTTGACATACTGGTGGTAAGGATGTCAACAGAAGGCTACATACATAGGTAGCACAGGGGATAAGGTAATGAAAGTATTGATACGCAATGATGGACATGTAAACTGCAAGTGGCATGTTGCCCACACTGGACTCTGCAATGCGGATGTTTGAGGATGTTGATATGTGTGCAGTACTACACGACTGGTACAGGACACACAGGAGCACCCTAGCACTGCAAGCTCACATCTCATACCATGCTAGACAGCCCCAACACACAAATCTAACTGTCACAGGAGGGAGAGTCCCCATACATGTCAGGGATACTGTGGTGGCAGGCCAGGTAGCATACATCCTACTAAGTATGGAACCACTGAGTGAAGGCTCAGTGTCTGTTATTTGACATGTGTATTACTGCAGGTATGAGCACCTGGGTTTCCATCCAGTTATTGTACATCCTGACGGTACATGGTCTGTACACTTGTGTGCGCTGAGACTGGACCTTAGCCATCTGACCTGTGTATTTCCATGTACATGTGTATAGTGCCTGCATATTTGCACTGTTACCTACTGGAAGTGGTACAGCTTGTTTGTTGTACAATGGACTACATGCAGCCCTGCTTACTGTAGCTTTGTTTGCATGCATGTTTGCTTGCAGTTACCCTGGAACACTGATCCCACCTGCAATGCAGAGCTACAGAGCTTCTGTGGACTCCTAGTGACATCTGCATAGCTTACTATATGTATGTCCATGTCTCACTTGACAGAACATCAGTGTTTGTCCTGTTCACATGTACGTTGCCTGTGACACATTGCATATGACTTACCTGGCATTTGTCCACATGAGCAGTCATATATGCCAGTGCTAACTAGTCACAGGCACTACACCCTCACATACTCACCTTCTGTTGAACCACCTGCTTCGCTAGGGACGGCTTGCACCTGTCACCCCTGGGCTTTCGGATATTGGCAAAGGCTATTGCTACCCCCTTAGTGCCTTTTTTAGGCAAGGCTCAAAAGACAAACCCACCTCCATAGGTATCACAAGGGATAAGAAACTAAGAGTAATGCTACTCAACACCAGAAGTCTAAACCTCAAGATGCATGCACTCGAAACTCTCCTTTGCATGGAGAACATCGATATCTGTGCAGTAACAGAGACCTGGTTCAGGGCTCCCGAGAGCACCCCAGCACTACCAGGTTATACGTCATATCATGCTTTTCGGCCCCAAAACGTGGACCGAACCACAAAAGGAGGGTGAGTATCGATATTCATCAAAGATACCCACACCTCCAGGTTGGTGGCAAAGCACGAAGCATCAGAGACTATCCATGTGCAACTAACAGTGGGTAAAACTGCCTTCCAGTTTATAGCCTGCTACAGACCACCCTCCCAAACCCAGGAACCCCACTCGGCCTTCCTGAGAACACTGGAAAATATGAAGGTCTCTCCAAACACCATTATATTGGGTGACTTCAACTACCCAAACATAGACTGGGAGCATTACTCTAGCTCCAGCACCCTAGCCCAAAGGTTTCTAGAATTTATAAACCCAAATGCTATGGAATAACTTGTTACCACTCCCACAAGAGGGGAATACATACTGGACCTGATCATCATCAACATGGGGACTCTATGCTCCAGACCAGAAGTGTATCCCTCACTGGTAAGATCAGACCATAAACTAATCTCACTGGATATTCACATCCCGACCCCACCCCCTGCACAGAAAACCACAGTGAAAAACTTCTCTAAAGCAAATTTCACACTCCTCAAAACTGAGGTGGAATCCTTCAAAGCCCCCGAGCCCAGACCGCAGAATCCTTTATAAACGCATTCTATGAACACCTTCAGGAATGCATGGATCATGCGATCCCAAATAAAACCAAGACCCAATCCTCCAAAGGCAGATCTCCTGTCTGGTGGACCCCAGCCATAAACAAACTATACAATAGAAGGAGGAAGCTATTAAATGATAGAGCAAAATCCCAAAAAGGGAAGGCATCACTGATCAGTATTAGCAAAAAACTACGGGCACTCATAAAATTGTCTAAAGCCAGCTTCGAGAGAAACATTGCACAGGACACTAAGGATAATCACAATGCTTTCTTTAGTTATGTTAGGAACCTGGGTGGTAATTCCCAGATATGCTCAGAATTAGTCCAAAATGACAAAAAATACACCAAACCCACAGACATTGCCAACATCCTAGCTGACAGGTTCAGCGCAAACTTCTCCCCCCATCCACAACAAAAGGGCAAATATCTATCCCAGCAGAGTGCTGCCCCACTGACATCTCAGATGTTCAGGTAAGAGCCGCCCTCTCCAAAGCAGAAAACACAGCATCAATGGGACCAGACAGTGTCCCGGGCTGTGTCCTACTCGAACTCCAAGAAGAGCTGAACCCAAACATAACACTACTGTTCAATCTCAGCCTTACTACAGGATATGTGCCCAAAGAGTGGCGTACAGCAACAGTGGTCCCTCTACATAAAGGTGGTGCCTCAACAGATCCTGGAAACTATCCTCCCATAAGCCTGACTAGCTTGGTCTGCAAAGCTATGGAAAGGATCATCATGGACCTCATAAATAAAGATATTGGGGACCTACAGACACTGGATCCTACCCAGTTTAGCTTTGTTAAGGGCAGATCCTGCCTCTTAAACCTGGTTGATTTCTTTGAAACAGTCACCAAGGCCATTGACGAGGGGAAGGTGGTCCACACAGCCTACCTGGACCTCGCAAAAGCCTTCGATACAATACCCCACTTGGGCATTATAGATAAGCTCACCAGCTTAAATATAAACCCCGATGTCACTAGATGGATTGCAAACTGGCTCAAGGACAGAACCCACATGGTTAGAATTGCTGGAGCCATGTCAGACTCCAAACCAGTTACAAGTGGTGTCCCACAAGGCTCAGTCCTGGGACCTCTCTTGTTAGGTATATCTTTCTCGGAGGTACAGGCCAACACGGAAGGACTGTGGCTGACCAAGTTCACAGATGACTGCAAACTGGGCGCCATAATCGACTCTCCAGCCAACACAAGCATCCTCCAAAAGGGCCTCATAGAAACAGACAACTGGTGTCAGAGCAATGGCCTCAAGCTAAATGCCAAAAAGTGTATAGTCATCCCCTTTGGCAAAAACAAAGTGTCTACAAATTACCACATAGGTGGTAATCCATTAAGTACAGAAGTAATTAGGGACCTGGGGACCCAAGTTGATAGCAATCTCTCATTTGACAACTACGTGGCCAAAGTGGTTAGAAAAACATTTTATATAGCCCACCTAATCATGAAGGGATTCACATCTAGATCAGGGGAGGTCATCGTGCCTCTTTACTCAACCCTCATCAGGCCCATAATTGAGTACAATGCCCCTTTTGGGATGTATCTTACCAGGCACCTGCAGCAACTGGAAAGACCCCAAAAGTACCTCACCAAGAGGATCAAAGGGCTCAAACAGATGCCATATGCTGCCCGGTTAAAGAAACTCCAGCTCTACTCAGTGTCATACCGCCTGTTCAGAGGCGATCTGTGCCTGACGTATAAAGCCATGTCCAACCCAGAATTAATGGACATGCTGCACCTCAGAAAATCCAAATCCCATCGAGCTACGCGCTCAAGAGACTTGAACCTCAGCACTGAAATAAATAGGACATGCTGGAGGGACAGATTCATAACCCAGAGGTTCCCTTCACTCTGGAATAAAATCCCAGTCCAGGTTAGGCAGAGTCCCTCATTGACTCTCTTCAAGAGGAATCTTGATGAGTGGATGGGAGATCGTAGGTTTACCCCAGGTATCACTTATGTGTCACTGTTACACAGAGGCACAGTATACTAACCTCGAAAAAGGGCATAGCAAAATAAATTTAAAATGGGTGGCGAAAGCCAAACACATTCTGGCTAGGCTTATAAATGCCCTAGGGCAGACAGCCTAGTATGAACCTATGAACCTATGTACCTTGTTCCCCATCGGCCCTATGTGCTTTTAAGCACCATGGCAATCACAATACTATGATAGCATGTGCAAAGGTCATTTGTCAGTCACCTCTATGGTACAGTTGTGGAATATGTGGGTCATGTGGTAATGTCACAGCTGCCACATGTACACAGTCAACCTTCTCCCCTACACATGGACGTACAACATATGTATGAGATGCAACCACATAGCCAAACTGGGGACTAAGCACTCTGAACCCAGTACTGGCATAACCTGTCAGGTGGCATGACATACTACAGCGACTACAATACCACTCTGATGTAGAACTACTCTGACAGCAATCTGAACATGTGAACACACTGGGCCATTCATGGAGCCTCAGAATAGCATCCTGCCTGAGCAGCAGACACCTCTGCAGCTGGCAAACAGGCATACGTTAAGCCGGAACACAGCATGTGCAACACATAGCACACAAATCCTGTGTGCCAAACAGTCACAGCCTGTATGGCTAGACAACACACCTGCTACAGTTGCGTTAGGTACCTTTATTGTCCGGTACAGTGAGGTCCCGCTCACCAGGCTGGACAAGGTGAAGGTCACAGTGATATGCCCGTGGGGCACTATTGTCCACCACATAACACAAGCATACAGGTCAGTCAGAGGCATGGACACATATAACTCAGTCATGCATTATTGTGAACAACAACCCACACACATGGGCATTCTGTGTGACAAAAACACATGTGGCATGTGTGGAATTCAAAGCCATAACTAACTGTGCTATGACAGTAGTGAGAGAAGCAGTAGCAGAGCATGCTATTTGCATTATTGGGGGATTTGCCCTCTTCCGCTGTACTTGCAGGGTGCTGACATCATTACTGTGTAGAGATTAGAATACACAGCAGCTGGTGTGTTGTACTGGTTGGCAAAAGCATCAGTTTTCTCACACATGTAATTGCACACACCCTACTTCCACCCCCCCACACACACTTGCAGGATTCAAACCCCTACTTAACTATGTTATGACACTCAAGACGGACGCATTAACAGAACACATGATTCGCATTACTGGGAGGTTTCTTTTCTCCTGCTGTACTTATAGGGTGCTGACATCATCAGTATTTAGAAAGGGGAATGTGCATCCTGTAGTGTGTTCTCCTAGTTGCCAAAAGGGACATTTCTCTCACACAGAATTGCACACACACTAACCCCCCTCACCCAAACAAACACTTTTGCGGGATTCAAATCTCTACTTAACTATGTTATAACACTCAAGTTGGATGCATTAGCGGAGCACGCTATTCGCATTACTGGGACATTTCTCTTCTCCTGCTGTACTTATAGGGTGCTGACATCATCAGTGTTTAGAAAGGGGAATGTGCATCCTGTAGTGTGTTCTCCTAGTTGCCAAAAGGGACATTTCTCTCACACAGAATTGCACACACACTAACCCCCTTCACCCAAACACACACACTTGCAGGATTTAAACCCCTATATAACTATGTTATGACACTCCAGATGGACGTATTAGCAGAGCGCGCTATTCACGTTACTGGGAGGTTTCTCTTCTCCTGCTGTACTTATAGGGTACTGACATCATCAGTGTTTAGAAAGGGGAATGTGCATCCTGTAGTGTGTTCTCCTAGTTGCCAAAAGGGACATTTCCCTCACACAGAATTGCGCACACACTAACTCCCCTCACCCAAACACACACTTGCCATTTGCAGGATTCTAACTCCTACCTAACTATGTTATGACACTCAAGACAGACGCATTAGCAGAGTGCATTATTTGCATTACTGGGAGGTTTCTCTTCTCCTGCTGTACTTATAGGGTACTGACATCATCAGTGTTTAGAAAGGGGAATGTGCATCCTGTAGTGTGTTCTCCTAGTTGCCAAAAGGGACATTTCCCTCACACAGAATTGCGCACACACTAACTCCCCTCCACACACACTGAGCATTTGCAGGATTCAAACCCTTACCTAACTATGTTATGACACTTGAGACGGACACATTAGCGGAGCGCGCTATTCGCATTACTGGGATGCTTCCCTTCTCCTGCTGTACTTAAAGGGTGCTGACATTATCAGTGTTTAGAAAGGGGAATTTGCATCCTGTAGTGTGTTTTCCCAGTTGCCAAAAGGGACATTTCTTCACACAGATTTGCACACACACCAACCCCACTCACCCACACTGAACATTTGCAGGATTCAAACCCCTTCCTAACTATATTATGACACTTGAAGGAGACGCATTAGCAGAGCGCACTATCCGAATTATGAGACATCTGTTCTGCACCTGCAGTATTTATAGGGTGCTGACATCATTATTTCTACAGAGGTATGTACATCTAATACTACCTGCCAGGTGGGGGATAGCATATATATGCATTTGCAGCCACCTACTTCAGGGTCAGATATGCACATCGCACTGGCAGGTTATGTTCTATACCATGCTTTGTGACCACAGGACCTGTAACACACAACACAACCAGTTTGGACCACCCCTCCCACATCCAGGACACACACTTTGCTTCCCTGGGAACAGTGCCAAGGTATGCAGGTGTTCACATACACCATTCCAGTTGTTAATGTCAGCTACAGGTATATTGTGTGTGGCAACTACTCAGGCCTCTACAACATTACCCTACAGCCACTACCATTTGTGAGTCCATGTGCTATGGCAGAACCACTCACCACAGCCACAAGGGGGAATACATATTGCACCTGACCATCTGCAACATGGGTACTCACTGTTCCACACCAGAGGTAGACCACCATTGTTGATATCTGACCATACCCACCTTTCCCTGGACATCCATATCCCATCCCCACCCCCAGGCAAGGTTGTCACTGCAAACAAAGTGTATTTATCAAAAGCAGACTTTACCCTTGTGAAGACTGGGGTGGAAGACTTCAAAGGACCCATGCTGGGGGAGAATACAGGCCACTCTGCATAATCCTTGACAGTTGCATTCTATGAGCATGTGGAAGGTTTGCATTGATCATGCTATCCCAAATATACCCATGACTGCTCCACAACAGGACACCTGTCAGGTGTACACCAGCCATATATGGGCTGTCCAACAGACAGAGTGAGCTAATACATTGCACAGCAGTAGCCCACAGAGGGAGGACATCTCTGAACAGTACTGGCACGACACTTCAATCCCTCATAATCATCATGACAAAGTGTTGACAGTGAAATTGTCCAGACAATGCAGATAAGGCTCCCCTCAGTCTGTTATTGATGCCAACTTACTGTTAGAGGTCCTCACCAACCCTCTTCCAGCACACACCAACAACATGGATGTGGCTTAGCAAATTCAACCCCTGGGATCTCCACTGTGTCCCTGCTTGACAGAGGCACAGCACACTAGCCTCACACGGTGCCTTATGTGACCTACTTTACAGTGGCACAGTAGCCTACTGTACTGGGGAAGCAGATGCCAAGCACACTCTGGCTAAGCTGTCATTCCCTAGGGCAAACAGCCTAGTGTTGGCCTCTACACCCATGTGTTTAATTGTCAGATGCACAATATTTGTTGCTGATAGACTGTTTGCAGGTCTTTATTGCCATAGCATTCCCTGTTTCTATGAACAACTTGTGTATCTGTGGAAGATGTTTGAATATGAGAGGGATCCACTATATCACGTATGTCTCTGTAGTCATTTAACTGTGTTCACTGGGCAGATTGCTGTAATGTGTTTGGTTCCTGGAATAACACGTACAAATACCAGATATGTGTGGCCAACTGCTAAACTGAGATTTGGCCCAAGTGTGTGAGCATGCCCAGTTCAGGCTTTCCATGGCATGTTGTCTGACATATGTCTCATTTATTGAAGTGTGCGAGCATGCCCAGTGTGAGCTTTCCATATGTTGAACTCTGCAGCCCACCACATTTGTGGATGAGTGTGAACTTCAACAATATCTCACGTTTATGGTTGTGTGTTGTGTGTCATGTTGTGTAGTTACTGTCCAACTGCTTTGTGTCTGAACACAACAGGGATTATACTGTGCCTGCAGGGTTTGCATGGGATGCTTTGCATACAGTTGTCAACATCCTTTCATACTGACCTAACACTGTAGTACCGTATAGTGTACTGGTTCAGTACTTTCACTGTGGTGGACAGTATCCTGGGATTTAGTCCTATCACTGCTTTACATTTTCATAGTGAGCACAACAGCCTGGTTAGGGGCCAGTTGCACACATCTGACCATGCTGCATTATGTTCAGATATGAACTACTTAAACCAGTTTTGTCCAACATTGGTAGTGTATTCCACAACACAGGTGTACATTGCAAACACTAGAGATGTGCCCTAGGCCATTTGTAATGCTAGTCGGAGAGTGTGGTTGTCCTTCGACACACATTGTAAGTAGAGTTTGCCATTACATATGTCATGGTTAGTATACTGTGCCTCCGTCTCCCCATGACATAACAGTGATACCCAGGGTAAACCTACCATCTCCCATCCACTCATCAAGATTCCTCTTGAGGAGAGTCGGTGAGTGACTCTCTGGCTAACCTGTACTGGGAGTTTACTCAAGAGTGGGGGTGGCTTCTGTGTTATGGATCATTCAGTACAGCTTTTCCTATGTATGTCAGTGCTGGGGTTCAGGTCTCTCATGTGCATAGCTCACTGCCATTCAGATTGTACAAGGTGAAGCATGTTCATTGATTCCAGCTTGGACATGGCTTTATACATCAGGCACAGCTTGCCTCTGGGTGGGCAGTATGGCAGTGTGTGGAGCTGCAGTTTGTTTAATCGGGCAACACATGGCATCTGTTCAAGCTCTTTGATACTCCTGGTGAGGTACTTTTGGGGACTTTACAGTTGATGGAGGTGTCTGCTGAGGTACATCCCACAGGGGCTATTGTAGTCAATTGTAACGCTGTTGAAGGATGACTGCAGAGCTACAATGGCCTCCCCTTATCTAGATCTGACAACCTTCATGATTAGGTGGGTATATGGTATGTTTCTGTAACCACTACAGCCACATGCTTGTCCAATGCAGGATATCTATCAACTTGTGTCCCCAGGTCTCTCATTACATGTTAAGTACTTAATGGGTTAACACCTATGTGGTAATTGGTGGGCACTTACTGTATATCCACAGGGGTTGACTATACACTTTTCTGCAATTAGCTTGCTAACATGGCTATGGCACCAGTTGTCTGTTTCTATGTGTCCCTTTTGATGGCTGCAGCATGTCTGACCATGTCAGTTCTGTCCTTGGTCTGGTTTGCAACCCCTCTACTGACATAGGGGTTTATATTTAAGCTGGTGAGCTTATCTATAATGAACACGTTGGGTATTGTATGGAAGCCTTTGCAAGGTCCAACTACACTGTGTGGACCACATTGCCCTCATCAATGACCTTAATGACTGTTTCAAATGAGTCAAACATGTTTAAGGGGCAGGATCTGCACTTTAGAAAGCCACACTGGGTAGGGTCCGGTGTCAGTAGGTCCCCAATATCTTTATGTCTGCGGTACATGCTGATCCTTTCCATAGCTGTGCAGACCAAGCTTGTCAGGATTCTGTGGTGATAGTTTGCAGTATCTATTCAGGCAACACCTTTGTTGAGAAGGACCACTGTTGTTGTACACTGCTCTTTGGGTACATATCCTGTGGTAAGGCTGACATTGAGCAGTAGTGCGATTTGGCATTCCATTCTTCTTGGAGTCCATGTTGGACTCAGCCCAGGACATCATCTCATACCATTGCTGCTGTGTGTTTTGCTTTGTCAATGCTGGCTGTTACCTCAGCATCTGCAATGTCAGGGGGTCAGCAGTCTGCTGGGATAGATATTTTGCATTCCGGGGCGGGGGGTTTGAACTGCACCTGTCAGGTTGGATGTTGGCAATATGTGTTTGTGTTTGGTATGTTGTTTGTAATATTTGAGTGATTCAGAGCATATCTGTGAATTCCCAACAAGGTTCCTACCATCAGTTAAGAAAGCCTTGTGATTATCCTTAGTGTCCTGTACAATTTGTATCTTCATAGGTTCATAGGTTCATACTAGGCTATCCACACTAGGGCATTTATAAGCCTAGCCAGAGTGTGTGTGGCTTTCGCCACCCCTTGCTATATGAATATTATGGCCATTTATGATTTACTTTACTGTGCCTCTGTCTGGACGTGACACAGTGAAGACCCAAGTGTACATCTATGATCATCCATCCACTTGGCAAGATTCCTGTTGAAGAGTGTCAGTGAGGGGCTCTGCCTAACATGGAGTGGGATTCTGTTCCAGGGTGTAGGGAGCCTCAGGGTTATGTATCTGTCCCTTTAGCACATCATTATGTGTTGAGGTTGACATCTCTCACTCTCACAAGCACCGATGGCTTTGGGTTTTCTGGGGTGGAGCATGTCCATTACTCCTGTGTTGGACATGGCCTTGCACAACAGGCATACAACACCTCTGTGACGGCAGTATGTGACTGCATTCAGCTGGGGTGTCTACAGCCAGGCAGCATATGACATATATTTGAGACCCTTTATCCTCTTGGTGAGGTACCTTTGAGTTCTTTCTAACTGCTGCAGGTGTCAGGTAAGGTACATCCCAATTGAGGCATTGTACTAGATTATGGGTCTGATAAGAGAACAGTATAGGGGCACAATGACCTCTGTTGATGTAGATGTGAATCCTTTCATGATACGGTGTCCAATATAGACAGTCTTCCTAGCCCCGTTGGCAATGTGGGTGTCACATAACAGGGTACTGTCCACATGTGTCCCTAGGTCCCTGATTACTCCTTCCATACATAATGGTTTACAACCTATGTGGTAATTTGTGAGTACCTTGTTTGGTATTTGGTGAGACATTCATACTGTCCAGTGTCTTCAGGACGGCTGGGTGGGGTTCCTGTCTGTGAGAGTGTGGTCTGTAGCATGCTACAGACTGTACAGCAGTTTTTCCTACGATTAGTTGCACATGGGTGGTCTCCGATGCTTCGTGCATTGTCAGTTAATATGGATACTCCCCCTCCTTTCATGTTTTGGTCCAGGTTTTGGGGACATAACGCATGATATGAGGTATAACCTGGTAGTGCTGGAGTGCTGTCAGGAGGCTTGCTGCAGGTTTCTGTCACTGCACGGACATCAATGTTCTCCATACAGGGGAGGGCCTCGGGAGCATGCATATTGAGGTTTACACATCTGGCATTGGTCAGCATTACCCTTCTGTTTCTTTCCACTTATGTTTTCTAGGGTGGTGGGTTAGTCTTTTCAGCCTTGCCTACGAAAGGCTCAATGGAGGTGGCAAAAGCCTTATCCAATATCCAGATGCCCAGGGGTAACAGGTGCAAGCCATCCCTGGAACAGCAGCGTGGCTTGTCAAGCATGACATCCCAAGCAGACAGACATTGGATCCCCTTGGAATGACACCAGTACTTGTACCACTTGTTAAAGCTGATCATTCTGTGTTTGTACTGTGGCATCATTCTTGGTGAGGGTAGGATGCTGAAAACGGTCAGTGCCATACCGGCCTGGACTACATAATCAGAGAGCTCATTTATGTCTCTTTTCATGTAGTCCAGGGAGGTACATCTCAGGTCATTCACGCCAGCATGGACAATGACTGCATCATATTTCTACTTGCTTTGGGGTGACCTGCATACTTCTGTTATGTGGCGTATTGTAGCAGCCTACAGGCAGCTTACTGTACCCTTTCCCTTGCTCAGTTTGGTGAGCGGGACAGCAGTGTGTCTGTTTATGGAGTCACCTATTACAACTGTATCAGGCATGTTGTTTCTCCTTCTGGCCTGTGACTGTTTGGCACACCAGCTTTGTGTACTATGTGTTGCATGTGCTATGTTTGGAGGTTGTGGTTGCTTGGGTGTCTGCTTTGGAGGCCTCTGTTGGTGTGGTGTGTTTGTAATTAGGGTCTCTGGGAATGTTTTTCTGTGTTTATGTCTTTGGTTTGCAGTTGTGATAGGTCTATGTGGGACTGGGTTTGTGGTGTGTGTGGTTACCTTCTCCTCCTGACTAGTTTTGACAGTACTGAGTTGAGGGAGCTCAGCCTCTGGTTTGGATAAATGGTTGCATCTCTCACATATATTTGTATTTCTTGGGGGGAGTTCAGGGTTGTCTGTGTACTTGGGGCAGGTTTAACATTGCCTCAAGATTCACAGATTCAACTTGTTGTAGCTGGCCTTAGTGAATTGTATGTGTGGACATATTTTATTGCCATACTCCTGATCAGTGATTACTTCCCTTTTTATGTTTTCTGTATCACGTAGTAGCTTCCTCATTCTCTTGCATGGTTTGGTAATGGCTGGAGTCCACCATGCCAGATGCCTGCATGTATGGCATTGTGTCTTGGTTTTATTTGGGATTGCATAATCCAAGCATTCCTGGCAGTGTTCATGGAATGCCTGTATAACAGGTTCTGAGGTGTGGCCCATATTTTGCACCTGCACAGGGCCTTTAATGGATTCCACATCAGTTTGGAGGAGTGCAACTTTTGCTTTGCACATGTTTTTCACTGTGGTTTTCTGGCCAGGGACTGTGGTCAGGATGTGTATATCCAGTGTGATTACTCTATGGTCTGGTCTTACCAATGAGGGATACACTTCTCATCTTGCCATCCAGTACCGATGTTGCTGATTATCACATCCAGTATGCTTACCCCTCTTGTGGGAGTTGTATGTTGTTCCTGGGCATTTTGGTTTATGGATTCTAGGAACTTTTGTCCTACAGTGTTGGAGCTAGTATAATTCTCCCAGTCTATGTCTGGGTATTTTCAGTCACACAATATAATGTGGTTTGGATGGCTTGATATATCCGTGTATTCCAACATAGGCCAGGTGCAGTTCCTGGTGTTAGGATGGTAGTCTGTAGCAGGCTATAAACTGGGAGGCAGTTTTAGCCACTGTTACTTGACCATGGCTAGTCCATGCTGCTTCTTGTTGTGGTACCAACATGGGGGTGTGGTTATCCTTGACAATTATTGCTAGTCACCCTCCTTTTGTAGCTTGTTCCATGTTTTGAGGCTTTACAGCACAGTATGAGGTGTAACCTGGTAGTGTTATGGTGCTGTTGTGAGCCTTGATCCAGTTTTCAATTACAGGACAGATATCAACATTCTCCATACTGGGGGAGTTTAGACTGCATGCATCTTGCTGTTTAGACTTCTGGCATTGGGTAGCATTACATCTAGGTTCTTATCTCTTGTGATACCTATGGAAGTGGATTTGTGTTTTGAGCCTTACCTATTCAGGGCATGCTGTGGGTAACAGCAGCCTTTGCCAGTATCCATAAGGCCTGGACTGATAGGTGCACACCACCCCTAGCAGGTGGAGCATCATGTCATGCTCAGCATGTCATCCCAGGCTGGCACACACTGGATACTCTTTGACTAACTGCAATACTTCAGACAATTATTGCACTTGATCATCTCATCGTCATATTGTGGCGTCATGCTTGGTGAGGGTAGGATGTTAGTCAGGGTCATCAAGTGTGCATATACTACATGGGGTTACATTGCTTAACACATGGCATTCATGCCTCAGGTGGTGCTGCAGGGCTGCCTCTGTCGGATGCACATACTACACTCCCTGTACATGTTTGAGAGCAGGTTATGTAATTTTAGGCATCCCTGTTATTATATGAGTGAGTCAGAGAGGGGTATCATTCCCAGGGTTCCTACTGAGCCAGTGTATGTGCTATGCGTTGCCTCTTTGCCAAGGCCAGGGCATACTGGGCACACCTTCTTCTGCCTACTGGGGCAGGCTCAGATTGTTCCTCCTCCAAGTCACGCTCTGCCTGTGATGGCCTTGGCAATAGTGGGGGGCTGTTTGGCCCAGCCCAATGCTGGTCCTGCTGCAGCTGTTTTCACAAGATCATATTATGTAGCATAGCACATACCATGACAATTTGGGTACATGTAGTTGTTGAGTACTGCAAGGCTCCACCAGATGTGTCCAGACACCGAAACCATGACTTGAGCAGCCCAAACACACGCTCTATTAGATTACGTGTTTGTGCATGTGCCTCATTATGGTGTTCCTGTTCAGGTGTGTGTGCATTTCTGATGGGTGTCATCAGCCACAGCTCCAGTGCATAACCTGCATCCCCCACTAGGTGTCCATGTGGGATGTCCCCATTGGCAAATGTCTGGTACAGCTGCGTCAAATGCCAGATATGGGAATCATGGTAGCTCCCAGGGCAGCCAGCACACACATTCATTATTATGCCCTGGGCATCACACAAGACCTGGCAGTTGATGGAGGGGAAGCCCTTGCGCTTAATGTAGGCCCTACCCCGCTCACCGGCTGGTGCTTTGATGCATATGTGAGTGCAGTCTATTGCACCCACTACCTCAGGGTATTCCGCTATTTGCTGGAAGAGATGCATATTGCTGGCCAATACCTCATGGGCATTGGGGAAATATACATGATACCCGACATGTGCTGACATGGCATCCAGGAACTGGTGCAGTACCCTGGAGACTGATGCCTGTGATATCCCCATCATATCACCAGTTGATCTCTGGAAGGTACCTGTTGCTAGTATTCTTACACCAGCACATACCTTGGTTTCCACTGGGATGGGTTCCTCTCTGTTGGTTCTGTGTGTGAGGCGTGGCCTGCACAGCTTGACAATTTGCTGCAGGAGGTCTCTGTCCACTCTATAGCGCTCTACTATCTCCAGCTCATGTAACCCATGGTAGGTGACCCTGGGCCTGTACACTCTTCTCCGTCTCCTCACTGTGGGTTAACTGGCACCATTTGCATTGTCACCACCCTCAGCATGTAGCCTATATCTCCTTATGACAGCTATGGCAGCCCCTAGCATTTCTGCTCTGAGTTCAGCTTTTTCAGTTTTCACTTCTAATAGCTTACTCCTGTCTTGCAGTGTCTCTTGAGAGAAACATCCTGCACTGCTGTTTGCAGAGTTGTAAGTGCTTGGCTGAGCTACTATTCTGCCTGTGTATTTGCCTGCTTCTAATTGTTTTCACCTGCTAGCTCCAGCAGTATTCCCTGCTAGCTTCCTACTAATTCTGTTGCTTCCTTTTTCCTTTCTGTTTCCTCAGGGGGGAGCAATGCGCATACCAGCAGAAACATGCTCACAGTGGCTTACAGGCACGCACACATGCTTACATGGTTCAGAATCTGCTTATTTGGGTTAAAACGTGTGTACACCAGCGCAAACAGTGTTACAAGTCTGCCAACAGGCTCCCACATGCTCAGTCTGCCTTACACGTGCACACACTGCCCTACTCGCGCTTCATGAAGAAACTTTGGTGTAAGCAACAGTGTACACCTTCCATTTCTTGACTTTCCCATGCTTATGTTGTGGCACTCCTCTTTCCATGATATGTGTCTGACATCTGTCATGTAACACTGACCTCCAATGAACTGCATTTCTTTCTACCATTCCCCCGTGATGTCACCTATCTCCTACTCTATTCCTCCCCCTTATGTATCTCTTACACTACTCAGAATGTGCTCATTTGCTATGTGACAGTGGAATTCAGTATCCTAACACTCATTTACATCACATTGCCTACTAATGCTTAGTTACATGTCTTAGACTCAGCTTCCCCCCTTAGCAACCACTAAACGGTGGCCATGTTGTTTTGGTCTGCTGGTCCCTGCATTGTAAATCCATGTATTGCATAAAACCCACATTTGTGGGTTTATAACCTTCATTTTTATGTTGTATACAGCGCAGCCCATTTTGTGTTTAAACATCGGCGATGCCCAAAAAATGTTTATTTTTCATATTTGCATCGTACCTTGCCAATGGCCACATATTTGGCCATTGGCATGCTGCCTGACACATATGCACCCTTTATTTGGAGCTGACATGGCTCCACTGTGTTTTTGTAGACGCAGTCAGTTGTCAACTGAGTACAATTCTGCAGCTGCTGCTTTGGGCTTCCTGGATCGCTAATCTACCTCATTTGCATGCCTTTGGGCTGCAAGTGAGGTGATTAGCATATCCATCGCCTGTAAGAGATGTTTTAGCTGGTCTCTTACACGGAATTTAGGGCTGTTCCTGGATCACGAAGGCTGCATGGAGTCTTACACTACTCTTAGACTCCATATCTTTGACAGACCATGGTTCTTCACTAGATATGGTCTGTATCTGTCCCCTCTAGGGTTTTGTTTATTGGCAAAGACACTGTCCAAAACCACAATACCTTTTTAGGCAATCCCAACTTGATAAAAATACCATATAATAAAGCAAGCAAAGGAAAATATGAAGGTGTTACTGATCAATGATAGGAGCCTAAACAAAAAGCAGAGCTTCTTACTGCTTTCCTCAAAATAAACAATTATAAACAAATGCATATTACTGTCCTTTATATCCCCCCTGATGACAAAACAGATATACTGGAAGATAGCCTACACTGGATATCCTTAACATTTCCACAAGATCAAATTTACTAGGTGATGTGAATGTCATTTAATTGGACATAAACTCTAACCCCCCTACATCTAACATGAACTTATATGGTTTCACACAACTAATTAATAGCCCCACACACATTATAACAAGACATCAAATTCTCTATTAGACTGGATCCTAGTATTAGACCTTAGCAAATACTCCATCACAGGTACAATGTCAGATTCTTTCAGTGATAATCTCCCAATCTAGATATTAGTCATAGGAGACTCCATTGTGAGACACACAGATTTGCCCCTCACCAGGCTGGATAAGGAGAAAGTCACAGTTAGTTGTTTGTCACATATCAGAATCTACCATATCACCCATGCACTCAAACCTCTCAACAACAGGTACTGTTATGACTCTGTCATAGTCTATGTTGACATGAATGACTTGACTTACCTCCCTAGGCTATATGAAGAAAGACATGATTGAGCTCACTGAATATGTGTCCCACGTAGGTATGCTCCTAGCCTTAAGCAGCATTCTACCATTACCCAGAATGATGCCTCAATACAAACAGAAAATGATTGACTTTAACAATTGGCTTAGTTTCTAGTGTCATTCCAAGGGGATCCAGTACCTGACAGCCTGGGAAGACATGATCGACTGACCATAAAGCTTTGCCAGAGATGGCCTGCATCTGTTTCCATTGGGCTTCAAGCTTCTGGCAAAGGCTCTTGGCTACCCCATAGTGCCTTCTTTTATGCAATGCTATGAGATCAAAACTACCAACAAGTTAAAGGTCATGCTGCTTAACCCTTGGAGTCTAAACATAAAACTGCACTCACTGCAAGCATTCTTAACACTGGAAGATGTTGACATTAGTGCTGTCACAGAAACCTGGTTCAAAGCTGCAGAGAGCACCTCAGCCATACCAGGTTACTGATCCGATCATACATTCAGACCCCAAACAGTGGGCAGCAAAGCAAAAGGAGAGGAAGTGGCAATATACACATACACACCTCTAGGTTGGTCAAACAGTATGACACACAGGAGACACTCCAGGTGCAGTTAACCATTGACAAATCCCCTATTCAAATCATAGCTAGCTACAGGCCCCCAGCTTTGACTCAAGATACCCACTCTACCTATCTGGACCTCTTTGAATCTATCAAGATTCAACCCTTTACCCTGATCCTGGGTGATGTTAACTATCCAACCATGGACTCAAAGAGCTAATCATGCCAAAAAAGAGATTCCTTTATTTCATTAATGCTGATGCCTTGGACCAGCTGGTCAACACCCCCATAAGAGGTGATAATCAACATGAGTAACCACTGCAGCATCCCTACAGTGTCATCCTCCCTGGAAAGATCTAACCACAAAGTGGTCACTGTCAAAGTCACCATCTCCCCTGACCCCCCCCCCCCCCAGCTAGGGGCAAACAAAAAACCTCTCCAAAGCTGATTACAACCTCCTGAGGGAAGGTATAAACAACTTCACAGCCACCTCCCCCACCATAGGATCTGACACATATGTCCAAACCTACACCAAAGTACTATACGAGCATGTATATAGCTGCATGGAATCAGGAATACCCGACAGAACAAAATCCTCCTCCTCAAGGAAGAGTAAACGTGTCTGGTAGCCATCTGCTATAAATAAACTCTGCAATAAAAGGAAAAAAATGCTGTCCAGGACCAAGAAGGAGCAGGTGCCTAATTGGAAGCAATCTCCCCTTAGCCTGAACCAGCAAATAAAAGCACTACTGTAATCCCCTAAAGCAAACTTTGAGTCCAAACTGGTCACATCTACTAAAGACAATCATAAGGCATTCTTCACATATGTCTGCAATCTCAAAGGAAGAACTCAGATCTGCTCAGAACTGGTGGTCAAGGACACCACATACACAAATTCCATAGATATAGCTAACCTGCTAGCAGACAAGTTTAGTGAAAACTTCACCCCTCTGTCCCACCATCAGTAAATCAGGACATCCCCAGCACCTATCCCCCTCCTCTTATATCAAGGGAGCAGGTCATCACTTCCCTTTCAAAGGAAAAAAATACAGCCTCCATGGGACCCGATAACATTCCAGGCTGCATCCTACATGAACTCAGGCAGGAATTTGCACCACCATTAGGCACTCTATTCAATCAAGGTCTGAGTACTGGCTTTATCCCAGCCAAGTTTTGCACAAAGGTGGAGCATCCACAGATCCAGGAAATTATAGACCCATCAGGCTAAATACCCTGATCTGCAAGGCCATGGAGCAGATTATCATGGCCCACATTAACAAGGACATTGGCAAACTCCAAACACTCGACCCCACACAGTCTGGTTTTATCAAGGGGAAGTCATGCCTGTTAAATTTGGTTGACTTCTTTGAGACAGTCACTAAAGCCATAGATGAGAGGAAGATGGTGCACACCACCTACCATGACCTGGGCAAAGCCTTCAATACTATTCCCCACTTGGGTATAATAGATAAATTCTCACTCAACTAGGCATCAATCTATATGTTACCAGATGGGTAGCAGACTCTCTCATTGATAGAACTCACCTAGTCAAAATTGGGAAAGCCACCTCAAACAATACACCCGTAATGAGCGGTGTACCCCAGGGACTGGTCTTTAGGCCTCTGTTGTTTGGGATATACTTTACTTTTCTGTGGTGTAGGCCAAAACCAGTTGGCTATGGCTGACCACATTTGCAGATGACTGCAAGCTGGTCACTGTCATTGATTCCCCTAGTAATTTGGACATCCTCCAACAGGGTCTCCCCAAACAAATAACTGCAGCCAGAAACATGGTCTCAAACTGAATTCCAAAATATGCATCATCATCCCTTTTGGGGAGAGTGACAGCCCCAAAGATTATCACATAACAAGATCCTAAGCATGCAATCAGTCATGAGGGACTTGGGCACCCAGGCTGATAGCAAATTGACTTTTGGCCACTGTATTGCCTCCATTGTATGGAAATCTTTCTACATGGCCCACTGCATTAGTAAGGATATCTCATCCAGGGACAAGGAGGTTATAACATCCCTGTATTTTTCCCTTTAAGGCCCATTATTGACTACAATGCCCCTTTTGACATATACCTTACAAAGCATATATAGCAGCTGGAGAGACCACAGACATTCCTCAGAAAAGAATCGAGGACCTCAAACATCTACCTACCCTACACAGATAGACTAAAAGCTCTGTCCATCTATTCAGTCTCATACAGACTAATCAGAGGTGACCTCTGTCTGGCATACAAAGCAATCTCTGACCCCACCTTGATGGGACTGTTGCATACCTGCGAGTCAAGCTCCACACAAGTAACTCAAATGTTTGACCTGGTCTGTAACATCAATAGGATTTCTTAGATGTTGGTGGGACAGATTTGTGCCCCAGAGTATCCCCATTCTGTGGAACAGACTCTCTCTCCATGACAAGCAGAGTACCTCATTAACCCTTTTTAAGCATAACCTGGATAACTGGATGGGAAACAGAAAATACACCCCTGGGATTCCACCTGTGTCCCTGCTGGACAGGGGCATCAGGTGCTGACTTGTAGGAACATGGGCTAAATTCTTGACTAGGTTTGTAAGGGCCTCAGGGCCAATAGCCTAGTAGCTTCCTATGATCACATGATCCTATGATCTTTACAACTCAACATCTCACACATCCAGTTAAACATCATATTTATAAAACAACATGTAACTTTTCCAAGTTTAACCTAGAAATGTTCATTACTACACTATCATCTATTAACTGGAACTTACTAAAAATCCGCCCCTTAGACAATGCTGTAATTGAATTCTATGCAACTTTTCTAAATATGCTAAATAGCCCTGCACCTCCTAGATGGAAAAGACTATAAACAAAGTATTGCTATTTGGCTGTCCAAAAAGAGTAGAATGTTAATGCAGGATAGAGAACAAGCATAGAAAAAAATGGCAAAAATATAAAACATGTCAATATTTTGAAAACTTCAGAATGCTTCATCATTTTACTAAAAAGGCAAATAAATGAAGACAAAAAAAAAACTACACTATATTAACTTTTATTATAATACTAAATGTACCCCTAAAAAATTTGGACATCCATTAAATAAATCTTACATGCCAGCCAAAAATTCAACCCAAACCCTTCTCCCAGTAACCCATGACTATAAACTGCAATACAGTTCAACTCTCATTTTATAGAAAAACCAGCATCTCTAACCAAGGATTCCTCAACATCTAATAACAATCCCGCCCAACAGCTGAGTATCATCACATCCACATTCACCTTCAAACCTGTGCTCACATCCTATATAAAACTAAACTAAACTATGCTCCTCTTCAACTAGTGCCCTTCCAAGCAAGTACCTAAAAATAGCAGCCAAATAGCTTTGCCCATCCTGCCTCAGTCCTTATAAAGAGGTCAGTCCAGGAATCCGACATTCTCTATCTTTGGAAAAAATCACACCTTATCCCCCTGCATGAAGGAGAACATTCAACAGACATTTATAACTTTAGAACTATAGCAATCTTAACTCCCCTCACCAAAAATACTTGAAAAATGTATTCATAAACAATCACTAGACTGTCTCCTCCAAGAAGAACTCCTATCCTCTACACAGCATGGCTTCTTTCATTCCCATCGTACTATCACTGCCGCACTAACCTATATAGATACTGTCAATAAAGCTAGAGATAATAGCAAACTAGTCTTCCCTTATTTCTAAACTTATCTAAAGCCTTTGACACTGTTTGTCACAGCAAACATCTACTTCAAATATCCATTATATGTTCCTCTCTGCCCACCCCTTCTGTGGTTCAAAAGTTACCTGTCCACTATGAATCGGTCAGTAAAATGGCACTCCATGCTCTCTCCTTACCTCCCAGTCACTACGAGTGTACCATAAGGCTCTATCCTTGGTCCCCTCCTCTTTAAAACTTTCATCCATACCCTCTATACTACAACAAAACAAGCCATCCAAATACAATATGCAGATAATTCCACTCTCATTTGCACATCTGACAACATGGTACACCTCCAAATATTACTCAGAAAGCTTTAACAACCCATGAAACATGGCTTTGTAACACACGACTTAAGCTCAACCCAAAAAAGTCCAAATCCCTCTCTCAAGGAAAACAAAATTTAAAGTCCTCTCTCTTAATAATACAGACATTGACGTCACTTCTCATAGCAAACTATTAGGGGGTGATAGTGGATGATAATCTTACATTCGACCGGCATATACAACATTGCTTAAGAAAAACTCCCAATTTCTTAGAATGAAATGTATTTGTTCCAAACCACATAGTTATGTTCGTTATAGGGATGATCTTATCACCAGATTTAAGGACAGAGGTTACCCAATGGGTTACGTCTTGAGTGCTAGCAACACTGTCTCCTCATTAGACAGACATGATACTTTACAATTTAAACAAGGGACTAACTAACATTCAGTCATCTGCCTTGTGACAACTTATGGCAGGAATATGGACACTTTACTTAATATTGTTCAGAGACATCAGAACATATTAAGGGCGGATGATTATTTCTCTACCATTTTGGGGACAGGTGGTCTTTTTCATTTCATAGGGGGAGGAACATTGGGTACCAGCTGAGTCACTATAAGCATATTAACCAGCATTCGGGTGACTCTGGACAACAGACCATAGCTGGTGACTTATCAACAGGTTGTGTACCTTGTGGTCACTGTACCTACTGCAAGTCTCTTAATAAAACTAGGGATTTTTCCAGTAGTACTACAGGTAATGTTTTCAAAATTCCCTTTTTTTGTGAATTGTGGGACAGATTGGCTTATCTATTTAGCAACCTGTACCTGTCATGCCTTCTACATTGGACAGACGTCCAGATCCCTTAGGATCTGGATTTCAGAACATTTTAGTGGAATCAGAAACAAAAAAACTTAGCAATGCATTATAAAAGCATACTATTAAACATCCCAATTATACGTTTAGATTTACAGTCATTGATAAAATCATGGGAAACAGGGCTAATAAAGCTGGATGACATGGCCTTTTGGATTCAAAAGAAAGGAAATGGATAATTAAATTAGGTGCATTATTTGCACCTGGATTGAATGAACATTTGTAAGGAACCAATGATTGTTCAGCACTTATTTATGTGTTTGTTATTTAAGGCGCTACAGTTTTTGCATTTCTTTTAACTCTGAAGAAGGCTAAAATTTATTGAAGCCAAAACCAGTCTGTTCTTTGTGCTTTACTACAACCCAATAAAGTAGTACAGCTTGCCATTATCTGCTGTTTGTTTGTTGATTTATTACATTTTGGTTTGAGCTGTGCAGTTGCCGTATGGGCAGGAAACTACTTTGGTTGAAGAAAAACTCTCCAAAAACGAAAGATGTTTTATAGAAAGAAAAACATTCTCACTGACACAACTGAAACCACACTTGTCACTACTTATCTGCACCCCACTCTTCTTTATGGCACCGCCATCCTTACTAATCTCTAAGCTTCACAAAAATTGAAACTTGAACAATGCTATAACAAAGTTATTAAATTTGCAACACATAATCCTTTCAGAACCCACCAATGTATAGCACTGAAAAGTCTAAATTGGTTAGAACTGCCACATCAGCTAACATATATACACCTTCTTACTACCTTTAAAATTATCCAGCATCCATCTGCCTCTCCAGCACTAAAAACATTCTACACAGCTACATTCCCCATTTGGCCATTGCAATTCAGTGACCAAAGCTCTTGTCTGCCACCAAGCAAATCCACTAGGCATTGTCTGTACTTGTACAAGGTTGCTAAGGCTTGGAACTCCTTATCTGTGCCCATCAGGTATATACCCTCCCTGCCATCTTTTAAAATGACTTTGAAAGAATTGCTGTATCGTCTGGCTCTGTTTCTGCTCAAAACCTGGATATACTCTGTCCCTAATGTGAGCAAGTACTTTTTCTTTCCTTATACCTCCTTAATCTTCCTTCTTCACTTACTTCCTTACTGCTATCTAATTATCTTCCCTGACATTCTCTCTAAATAAATCACAAGCTTGTTTTCCCTCACTTCATACTGAAATTCCTGTTCGTATTAGACTAACTTACCTTTATTTTTTCCACAAACTGTCTAAACTTTCTCTGAATATTAAATGATTGTCATATACTGTGTATTGATTCTCAATCAAATGTTAATAAGCAAGCAAATAAGTAAGTAAATAAATAAATAAATGCATAAATAAATAAAAGCTCCATTCCCTACAAGACCTCTGCACCCTTGTGATCCCCTAACTGCTTGATTTTATTTACGTGTACTGGTTTAGCCGGGGGGGGGGTCCGTGGTTTTAGATACTTTTATCCAGACTTTCTTGTCTTTTTAAATTTTAATGCTTACATTTCTTAAACCTAAAAAGAAAAAAAGTACTTGTTAACTTTCATATCCTTATCACATACAACAATTGAAAATGCTTTATTATATAACATGCAATTTATATCATGAATGTTTTATACAAATATTAAGAGCAAAAATTGTTTCAGTTAGTTACATTTTTTCTTTTTCAGTCCTTTTAGTGTCCTTCCAAACATTAATAACATGAAGTAGAATATATGCTTTTCAGCATCCCCACATGTTTAACAAAGTCAGCAAAAGTCCAATCTTTATCAGCCACTTTTTCTTGTAAAGCCACACTTTACAAATGTGATTTATGTTTTATAGTCTCACGTTTGCTCATTAAGTTCATTGTTGCTTGCCTTTTTCATTTCATCTCCATCTGCAAACCCCACCCTCCAGTTCAAGTCCAAGGTACACCCCATTCTTCTTGTCAACTGCTGTGCTTTTCTCTGTTTCTCATGCATTTTCCTTTGGGATTTTGGAAAAGTTTTCACTGGCAAAGTCTCTGTATGAACTTTATTATAAGAAGAATGAGAAACAGAGTTATCTTATGTCTGATGCTCACTTTTTGCTGGAAAACTTTTGTATTTCCTCCTTATCCTGTTTCACATAAAAAATGACTTTGGTCCTTCAGTAAAATAAAATACTCCGAAGGCAGTTTGAATCTTTCTCCTGCATCCCGACATTGCCTGACTGCTGTGATACATTTGTTTCTCTTCTACCTGGTGTATAGTGAATAATTATCTTCCATAAACACTCTGCTGTCTTCAGGTTTTAACACTTTGTCCTTCTGCCAGAATTTTGTCAGGATGACCTCTTTCTGTTGGTATGATGGCCAAGTTTAAAGCATACACACACAATGTACCCTTTCAATTAATGTCATGCTGTGGTATATCAGTCCAGTTGATTATTTGTCCTTTCATAAAATGAATACATTCTGCTCCTTCCAGTTTCCATGGTACAGCAGAAAATCTGATGTTTTCTCTGTGTGTTCTGTCTCTAACTATACCATTTTTTTCAAACAACTCTTCTTGAGCAGTATCATAATTAATCAGCCTTTATCTCATTCTGACCTCAGTTTTTTTTCAGTTTTATCAGTTCGTCTTAAAATCTGTTTAAAGCTTTTTGTTATTTGAGTTGATATACTCCATAAATGTTATGTTTATTTTAATCAATTCTGAGCACATTTGATTTCATTTTTCCTCTAAATTACTGGAAACCATCTCTTCTACCAAAGCTGGAGCTTGAACTGCTTTTTGCTGAACAGCTGCAGGATTTTGCCCAGTCAGTGTTTTCTCTTTACCTTTTTTAGTTGATTTTCTTTAAGTTTCTCGAATATTCTTCTTTTCTGGCATCCAGGCAGTATACTTACTAAGCATTAACTGAATTTTACTAAAACTGGCAGCATTACTAATCTTTATCTCTCACTTTCTTCTTTCACATTGGGAGAGCTGAAGTCATGCTGTTGATCAGTCTCCATCCATTGCAGAAGTCCCACTAGCTTCCTCTGCTTTGATCTCCTGCATCCTATCTGTAAGCCAGTTTTCAATTCAGTGGGTGACAAAGGGGGTTATTCCCAGTTTATGTAGCTTTTCTACTATGTCTAAATGAGGGATTGTGTCACAATGTTCGTCCAGGTTGAGGTATGTCATGTATACCATTTTTTTCTAAATCCTTGTTAACCTTTTCAAAAAAGACCACCAGGTCGAGTAACAACCTTTACTTGATGAGTCCAAATTCAGACTGGTCCATTGTTTGGTGTTTCACTATGTCCTAATTGATTAGTTTCTTGTTAAGTCTTTCCATGACTTTCTATATGAGGTAGGACAGTTTTATGGGTTTGTAATTGCCTGGGTCAATGGAACGTTCTCCCTAATGCAAGAGAATGACTGTAACTGTTCTGGTTCAAAACCTGTATGTTGTTGAGGTTGAATCATGTTGTCAGGAGGGCTCCATTGGATAAATGTTTACCCATCAAAGACCAAAGCATCAAATGACATGTATCATCGAACATGCCATTCATTGAGCTGTTCTAACTAAGATCACATTATGGTATGGATAAGGAAATGTCCCTATTGTTGTGCAATCTCAGAGCTGGTATATATAATTAGCAGGGGGTGTGGGGGGTGCTGCCCCCTACATGGGGAGGTTTCAGTGAACAGCATTTATGATGTAATGCTGTTAGATGCTTTTACCCTTCTATGAATAACTGTAGACCCGGCTACATCATGTTTCATGCTATTTAAGATGCATTCAGGGATGTTGTCCAGAACCATTGATAAAGTATTTTTAGCTATTGATAGCACTTTTGACTTGGTCAATTATGACAGCATGAGACAAGTATGAGACAAGTAATTTTCAGGTATATCTTGTGGGATAGGCAGAAGAGAAAAAGGGGTAAAATTTGAGCTGAATTTATCAGACAGTTGGTTAACTTATGTCTTCAGTCATCACAGTGCATTGCAGCATAGTGTTTCTGAAATTATGAACATAAGAAAAAAAAAGCTTTGCTATTGTCTTTGGCTATTGTAGACTCAGACCCTGCATTGGTGGATTTTATTAAGCTGTTGTTTATTTATTTTAATCTCCTACATCCTTTCTGTTAGTCGGTTTGAAATACACTTGGTGACATAGGGGTTTATTCCCACATTGTTTAGTTCTTCTATTAAGTCTAAGTGGGGGATTGTGTCAAAAGCTTTGGCCAGGACAAAATATGCTGTGCATCATTTTATCTCCATCCATTTCTTTTTTGACCCTTTCAAAAATGGATTGTATTAAGCTCCTGTTTTTTTTTTTTCTAATTTCAATTATCATTGCTCTATCATTCTGGGAGTTACTCGTCTTCCTTTTAATCAAAATTCCCTTACTTTTATTGAAAAGCTTGTTGATGTTATGAATCTACCATGGGTGGGTGGGGGGTGTTTCTGGAATTTGCCCTGCAGTTATTCCAACAGGACACATCTACATCTATGGAGCTGTTTGCATGCTGGTATAGTGTGCTGATGTATTGATGTATGGTTCCACATATTCAATGGAGTTAACGAGCTTTGGTGAGTATTTGAAACTTGTCAGTGTATTACTTAGGAGTATGTAGTTTATCCTAGAGAAATTTCTAAAGGCACCTTGAGTGCAAGGGATCTTTGGTTTCAATTTTATTTTGAAGGAGACTGCTTTATGTTCAGATCTAGCAAGTGGCAAACACATGCAAAGGATAGTGCAAGATGTTCCCATATTAGTAAGGACAATATCCAAGATGTTGTTCCTACCCAATGGGGCTATGACTAATTGTTCCAGGAATCTCTGTGTTTGTGCACTGGTGGTTATCATGTATAAAAATGCATTGGGTTTAATATTGAGTAATTACAGTTCCTGCAGATAGGCATTGTGGCTTTCTTAGGTAAATGAGGGAGTCCGATACTTTGCTAATATACAGCATCAGACCTTTCTGATGGTTATTTAGTTATCAAAAAGCTTTATTGCATTATGCGGCTTCCAGCCTTGATGTAGGTCTCTTCTGGATGAAGATCAAGACACCTCTACCATTTTTTCCCTCCTGTGCTATAACTGGTCTACATATGTAGAAAACTTTACAGCCCTGCACAACCATAGTGTTCACCCCCATTTCAAACCATGTTTCAGTCACTGTTTGTGCTATTGGACATTAAAGACTCTTTTCTTTTACTTGTGCTGCTGTTGTTCCTGTGTGCCCTAACCATGTGATTTTATTTACTTATTCAAAAGCATATTCATGCTAATATGGTGTAATCTTGGTCTGTTAAAGTGGTACATGGGGTGCAAATGTGGAATGATTATAATATATGTAGAGTTGAAATATTTTCTCTTTCATTAACATAGGTGAATATCTAGATAAATGCCCTTGGTGTAATCTAATGTGTGTGTGTGTGTGTGTGTGTGTGTGTGTGTGTGTGTGTGTGTGTGTGTGTGTGTGTGTGTGTGTGTGTGTGTAAACATCTGGTCTTTAAAGATAAGAAAAGTTATACATTCTGTTCTTTTGTTTCTGTGGAGATAAGCAGACTACAGGTCTACAGCTACCGGTAATAGACTTAGCATTCTGGGCCTTGTCTGCTGAAGGAATCATTAAGTTAAAAGTTACAAGGTCAATCAGCTTAGTACAAGGTTAAGTTTGAAATTTTTGGAAGTGAACAAGAGACAGCAGCTTTCCTGGTCTATATATCTTAATGCTTTTACTAGATCAGTGTAAAATTTAGCTTTATTTAATGATAGCCAGTGCACGTTTTTCATAAGATTAAAAGTTAATATTTTCTGGAAGCATATAAGCTGCTTCTCACATCTGGGAGTGGAATTAAGATAAGACAAAAACAGACAGCAAACAATGTAAATAGGAGTGCAGGCTGTAACATGCACCTTTGCGTGGATAACCTTAATTTGAAATTAGGTAATGCCTGTGGGTACAGCTGTCAATTTGGTGAAATTGTTTCTATCAGGAGGGTTAAACTTCATTATTTGAAGATGTACAAAATTTTATGTGTTTGTTTTAAGTTAATGGGTTGTGAGGGTGTTTGTGGTTGTCTTTGTTTTTGTTTCAAGGTTTTCAGTAAACAAAAGTCTTGTAAAATGTGGCACAGGTTCAAATAGAGGTGACAAGAAAAAATTGTATAAAAGATCAACCTGCCAAACACTAGTGAGTACTAGTAACATAAGAGCTGGAAATAGACATTTAAAAAAGCTGTCATATATAATAGGTGGGAATAATGAATTCTTAGTATAATGGCTACATTATCAATATTATTTTGGAACATGAATGGCCTCACGTGTATAGACAACAAGGTAAGAGTATTGAATTTTATTAAGAAATACGCAATGCAAATGGCAATTCTACAGGAGAAACATACGGGAAGAAGTAAGTAGGTGCAATTGATAAAGAAAGGATTTTAGGCTGGATATACAACATAATATTAAAGACAAAGGAAATGGAGAGTGCTTATACTAGAGGAGCTCCAATTGTGATAGAAGAGGGGAAAAAAAGATAATAATGGTAGATTTGTGGTTCTAAGTGGTTACTGGCAAGGAAAGAAGATTACGCTAGCATATATTTATATTCTACCTAAAACTGTTATTATGGAGCTTAAAAAGTTTGGGGAGAAGTAATCAGCTTTCAGCAGTGAATATTACTTATTGCTGGGGACTGGAACTTGATTTTCCAACAATGCAGATTAATCTGGGGGACCTAGATGAAAAACCATAAAAAAGAGGGTAAACTCCTGAAGAAATTTATGAAAATATTTGGTGTGGAAGATGTGAATTCAAAAGCAGGAACTCATATGGAATTTGCAGACTATTCCCTAAGGTACAATGACTGGGCAAGATTAGACAGAAATTATATTTCACATAAACATGAGTATTTAATTGAAAGCTTCAACCTTCAACACACATCCAAAGACTATTTCAGATCATGCACGAATAACAAAGATAACTTATATCCATAAAGTAGCAGAAAGTATTCTAAGAACTAAGCCAACATTGAATTGCTGGATTGGAGAAAGGAAATTCTGCCAATATGGATGACTGTAATTAGGGATATACACAATATGCAAGAGGGGGCTAGAATTTATTGGAAAAAGCTGGCAATTGAACCAAGGTATTGGGAGCAAATAACTAGAGAGGGAAAGATGATAGAATGGGAAGATGCACAGAATTTATTTGGACTGCAGGTTACAGATTGCCTTCCCTATCAGGGATTAATATCAGAGTATAGACAAAGAGACGGAAATAAAAATGAAAGACCAGTACTGCTAGAGTTTTTATTAGAATCTAGAAAAGAAACTGCCATTAAAAAAGGAATAATTAGTAGAGCATATAAAATATTGCATGATAACATTTAAGAATCAATCAGAGGAGGTTAGAAAGGATTGGGAAGAGAGATTGGATAAGCAATTTACAAAGAAACAATGGAAAGATATATGGTTGTATCCAAACTATGCAAAAGAAATCTAGAAGATTTAAGATTTTTGCCTAGAAATGTTTGCACAGATATTTCTATGCCCGAAGTAGACTCCAGAGAATTTTTCCTCAGGTGTAGAGCAAATGTTGGAGGTGTGATGGGGAAGAAAGAGGTAACTGGAATCATATTTTCTGGGACTGCAGTGAATTGGCGGACTTTAAGAATTGCCTGTGGAATATACTGTTAGAGAGGATGGGCAGGCAGATTGGTTTGTGTTAGAAAAATATGTATTAACATATGTGTGCAATGCTTATTTTAAATAAGGGAAGATTAACATGTTTTTATTCTATATGCAGCATTAGTTCTATTTGAAACTGAAAATATGCTTTTCTGAAATTGTGCTTTCTGACACTGCAAGATGCACTCTGACCTAGTTTGCTAGCACAGCAAAATACATGTTTATGCCTTGGAAATGTACTGGAAAGCAGGTGATTTTCTGCTAGGTCAGGAAATTAAATAGAGATTAATAATAATTTCTGTAGATCCATTCATTATGAACAATAAGCTCTGTTCATGCTGATGAAAAAGTGCACAAGCTGCAAGATAGTTAGATACTATGAACAATAAACTGCTTCAGAAATCTGTACTTGCATTGTGCTTGAATTAGCCATAGTACCTAGACTTGTAACATCACATAGCAAGAAAGTTATAATTGACCGGTGGTCGTCAAGGCCATCCTGTTTACTGAAAAATCTTTTTTAAACTTTGAAGAGTCAGCTAGAAATGTGAGAAACATCTGTAAAGTAACAGAATTGTGAACTGGTGATCTGCTACATCAGTCGTAGTGGGCAATGTCTTGAAAGAAAGGTATAATAACTGTGACACTACCTGATTTAGTCAGACAAACTCTGTAACTGCATTTTTTGTCTCCTTGCGCAAGAATAAAGATACCTGAAGGGAACCTTATGCTTTTGGTCTTTTGAAGTATTTTTCTCTAACATTTTTGGTCCTTTGGAGCTAGAAACCCTCGTTTAGCCTGGGATCAGATGGGTCAGGTGGCATGAAACTGCAAAGGGAAGATATCACATCGGATCTTCTTCATTGAAAGACCTCTGACTGAATTGTCATGCAAAAGAGGCCAGCCACTTTTCTGATCTACGACTGAAGGCGGGTTCCGTTTGAACAGCGAGTGACCAATTGCTGAGGCTCAGGTGAGGTGAATCTACTTTTTTCTGTTTTAGATCAGGGACTTGATTGTATTTGTTCTGTGAGAATTTTTAAAATTCAGGGACAGAAATATTGCTATCTTGCCATAGATCAGGGAAACAGAATGAGTATGCAGGTAGTCTGAAGAGACTGTAAACACTTTGTGGTACCACATTAAAAACAAAAGGGTTACATAACATTTAAAAGGTTAGAACAAAATGGGTAATACATGCACAAAAACGAAAAGACCCCAAAGCCCACCGTTAACCGAAGACGCAAAATATATGCAATCACAGCGCGCCGACAACGTTAAATATTATACTAAATGGGTTAGTAAATATGAATTTGATGGGAAACTTGAAAGATCCTCACTTATCAAACTTATTAGACAGCTAAAAACCAATTCTAAAGGTCGGGTTAAAAAACAACGTAAATTAGGAGTTCCTCAGGCACACAGGTGGATTGAGGAAGCAAACCGAAGAGAACAAAAGAATAAAAATTCAAAAGCAATGTTTCTAGACAATGAGGATAATAACTTAGTTATAGCATCGGCCTCTCCGCCCACTCTGGTTTCAGTTCTCTTACCGGAATATGAAGCAAAAGAACAAACTGACCCACCTGCACGATATCCAGTTGTTCCTATAAAACCATTACCGTTTGTTAGAGATCCTATCGAGACTAGGTCTTGAACACATAATTTAAAAGGGGATATTGAATTATATCAAATGAATGGAAATTCACGGGCTATGAGTGAAGAAGAGATATTCCCACTCATAGAAGTACCAAATCCTCAGGCAGGACAAGAAGGGCAGGACCCAACTCTCTTAGTATACAGACCGTGGACACCAGAAGACATCCGGAAAGCCACAGAGGGAATCCCCCATCCAAAAGTTAATTTTAGAAAGTTCTTAGAAGACTTACAGGGCATGAGATTAAGTTATCACTTAAACGGAGAGGAAGTAGAAAAAGTGGTCAGACAAATAGTTGGTCCAGATTGGCACATGATCAGTGGCAACTGGAATCCCCGTGATGCTGCACTTAGGCCCCTCCCACATAGCAGCGCAGAACTAGACAACAGAGTGAAAGGTCTGACAGACCGAATTTCTGAGAAATGGAAGCCTAGGGCAGACTGGACTTGCATTAATCAATGCATCCAACAAGAAAGTGAAACTGTTGATAGATATTTTACCAGATTATTGGAATGTTTTAACAATCACTGTGGAATGCAAGTGCCTGAAGATCAGACACAAGATTCCCCATATGAGCAGCAGTTAAAGAATGCATTTTTGAAAGGCAGTATTGCACACATAAGTAGTTTCATTACTAAACACATCGTAGACCATCGTACAAGCAGATTACAATCACTGCTTGAATATGCTAGACATGCCAAAAGGCATTTTAATAACAAAAAGAAAAAGAAAGCCCAAATATTTGCTGTGGAAGATGGAGAAGTTTATTTAGTACAGTCCAGACAAAAGGGCAAAAAGAATGCCCAAGGAAACAAACAATCTGATCAGTGATCAGAGGACTTTGAAGGGAGAAAGAAAAGAGGTGAGTGCTTCAAATGCGGGAAAAAAGGACACATGGCAAGGGATTGCAGGAAAAATAAGAAGGCAGCAGTGGAAGACAAAAACGATGAGGGTGAGGACTGACTATATGAAAGTCAAGAATTACTAGATAGGAATAATAGGGAAAGGACAAATGACAATGTGATAGAAGGAGCAGAGAATGTGATAATAGGGGAAGTGCAGGAAGCTACCGATAGTGAAGAAAACAAAATATTAGACCTAGCCTTACTGAGCTTAGAGCTCTATTTGGCTGACACAAAACCAGAAGTGACACTCCTGGTAGAAGGGAGGGAAGTCAAATTTTTGTGCAATTCAGGGGCATCACGAACCCTGGTACACCCCTCCAAACTACCAGAAAATTCAAAATCACATGACTTTATACCAGTAAAAGCAGCTAATGGACAGCTGTATCAGGAGCCTCTCTCCCACAACATTACAATAACAGATCCTGTTTCAGGATTAACCCAGAAAAGCAAAATTGTTGTTTCTGCAAAATGCCCAGTGAACCTTTTGGGCAGAGATCTTATGCAACTATTAGGCATAGCAGTAGTTCCAACCATGCAGGGTATGGAAGCACAGCGACAAACTAATACTTTTGCAGTGCAAACGGAAGGTGAAACATTTTACTGGTACAGCCAGGGCTTAATTATGACTGGCCCTAGAGCAATAACTGAAGAGTTAATGAATGTAGCTATCAGTAAGTTCCCCTCCCTTTGCATTGACATACAACACCTGTTGCACTGTACTCTGTATTATTGTAATACACCAGGACCTGACAAAGAATATGAACAAGAATTGTTTAAAAATCATGCAAATAGATTAGTACTGTGTAATTTGTACTGGGACATGAAAGGGAACAGTGTAGTTAGCTGTTCATTACCACAGGAGTTCTTTTCACTTTACAAATAAAATCTAATACCGCATGTTAGTTTAACTAAAGAGGAAGATTTAAAATGGATAGACCTAGGAGAAAAAGTTACAAAATGGGAAAAACAGACAGAATCAGAACTGTCAGAACAGGGAATACAAAGACAGAAACTAAACTGGATAACACAAACACATCCAGCTGTACACTTGCAGTCCAGCAAAGACAGCAGAGAAGCCCTCTTATTAGAAGAGGAAGAAAAAGCTTTGTTAGACATACCAGAAACTCTCTGCTCAACAGGAAAGTCAGACGTAGGACTAATTCGCAAAGCAGGACTAGTTACTATCACACCAAAGTCAGCATTTAGACCACAAAAGAGACAGTACCCCTTGAGAAAAGATGCAGAGGCAGGTATTAAACCTATCATAGCAGCTTTGCTTAAGAAGGGAATACTGGTGGAATCTCCCGATTCACCATGTAACACACCCTTATTCCCAGTTAGAAAAGCAAACGGAGAATGGCGTATGGTCCAAGATTTACAAGCTGTAAATGACACAGTAATACCAAGAGCACCTACGGTGCCAGATCCACATACCTTGTTGAATGATTTAAAACCTCAACAGAAGTATTTTTCTGTGGTAGATATCAGCAATGCGTTCTTTTTGATACCGATACACCCTGACAGTCAGTATTGGTTTGCATTTACATTTCAGGGGAAGAGATATACATATACTCGACTACCACAGGGCTGTAGTGAAAGCCCAATGATATTCTCACAAGAGATGGCAAGCAATTTAGTGGGATTTATCCCACCGAGAGGTAGTCAAATTTTACTTTATGTTGATGACATCCTGCTGGCCGCCCCTACCCAGCAAGATTGTAAGGAAGATACTATAACATTACTAAAATTCCTAGCAGTTGAAGGACACAAAGTAAGCAAAGATAAATTGCAGCTTTGGAGAAAACAAGTGAAATACCTTGGATATGTAATATCCAAAGATGGCAGAACATTAGATGAGGACAGAAAAGTAGCGATCTTACAAGCACCAAAACCCACAACCAAGAAGGAAATGATGTCCTTCCTGGGTACGACTAATTTTTGTCAGAGCTGGATCCCAAACTATGCTTTGGAATCTGCACCTTTAACCGACCTGATTTTTAAGAAGCCTATGGCAGCACAAGATTTAATACAGTGGACACCAGAAGCAGAATTAACTTTCTGCAAGCTGAAACAATTGATAGCATCGTCATTAGTTTTAGGATTACCAAATTATCACAAACGTTTTTTCCAAACTGTATATTGCAAACAAGGTTATATGACGGGAGGGGTTGGTTCAACCAATAGTAACAATGATGGTGGTATTTAAAAATGAGATGAGATGCTTGATTGACTGATGATGATGATATGCCTAACTGTGTCTGAATTGCTCTGACTGTGTGCTCTCTCTGTATGGTCGTTGTGTGTGTTCCCCTGTGTTAATAAATGTTGTGTGTGGTGTACTGACCTGTTGGTTGCTTTTTGTTTTTTTAGTAATTTAAATTGTTTTAATTGACTCTGCCCTGGTGGGTGTTTGCGTTTGTTCTTATATGACATCAGTATTGACTCAACAGCATGGGGACAAACAATGCTCCATTGCTTATTATTCATCACAGCTGGACCCAGTGGTGCGGTCTCTACCACACTGTGTACAAGCAGTGGTTGAAGCTGCAATGGCAGTGCAAGCTTCGGCCTCAGTAGTGTTATTCCACCCTCTCACATCGAGAGTGCCTCATGCAGTCGCAATCATTTTACTGCAAGAAAAAGTAGCATATCTTTCCCATGCTAGGCATCTTTCTTGTATGACTATATTGCTGAGCCAACCTCACATGACAATTGAACAATGTACTACTTTGAATCCGTCTACCTTGCTCCCAACTCCTGTGGATGGCACACCCCATAACTGCCTGCAGGTAATTGAGCAAAAGACACTGCCTAGAAAAGACCTCACGGATGTTCCCTTGGATGATGCTGAGGTGACATATTACGTGGATGGCTCATGCAAAAGGAGTCCTACAGGACAGAACCTAACAGGTTATGCAGTAGTTTCTGATACTGAGATTGTAGAAGCGAAACCACTACCACATAACTTATCTGCACAAGCAGCAGAGTTGATTGCCTTGACACGGGCATGTACCTTAGCAAAGGGTAAAAGTGTAAACATTTTTACAGACAGCCAGTATGCTTTTTCTACTCTACATGTTTTTGCACAACAGTGGAAGAATCGAGGAATGGTGACTTCTATTGGCAAATCGATTAACCATGCACAGTTTATTTTAGATCTGTTAGATTCTATTCAGTTGCCTCAGAAAGTAGCTATTTGTAAATGCATAGCTCATACAAAACAACAAGATAGGATTTCAAAAGGCAATGTGAGAGCTGACACAGCTGCAAAGCAAGCAGCCTTAGAAGCATTTCTTTCGAACGAGGAATTACAACCTTCTGAGATTTTAGACTTAGAAATGTTGAAAACAATGCAGACACTTACTACACAAGCTGAAAAACAGGAATGGAAAAGACGAGGAGCAATTCTCAAGGAAGGGCTGTACATCTCCAAAGAGGCAAAACTGATATTACCGTCTAATTTATTTAGATATGCAGCTTTGTTGAGCCATGGACAGAGCCATGTCTCAACAGGGGGGATGGTACAGTTAGTTAATCGGGTATTCGCTACGTATGGGTTTACAACCTACACTAACAAGTTTTGCCTGTCATGTCACACTTGTAATAAACATCATGCACAAGGGGCATTAAAGCCCAAGCAAGGGAGTTTCCCTATACAACCGTATCAGTTTCATACTATCTGTATGGATTTCATAGAATTGAACAAATGTGAAAACAAAAAGTACTGCCTTGTCATTGTGGATATGTTCTTCAAATGGGTGGAGGCCTTTCCGACTAGTAAACCAGATGCAGCCAGTGTTGCAAAGACCCTAGTTAAAGAAATTATTCCTAGATTTGGCATACCGGAAAGGATCTACAGTGACAATGGTACACATTTCATCAACCAAACTATACAACAGTTAAGTCAGTATTTTGGGATTTCTTAAAAATATCACTGTGCATATCAACCTCAGTCTGCAGGGTTAGTAGAGAGGCACAATGGAGTTTTAAAGAATAAGCTTAAAAAACCTATAATAGAAACACAGAAGAACTGGATGTACTGTTTGCCCCTGGCACTGTTGAGCATGAGAACTGTTCCAAATGCAAAAGGATTGACACCTTTCGAAAAGATTTTTGGAAGAGCTTATTATATACCTCAGTGGAAACCTCTCATGCCTGCAGACCAGGAAACAGATTGGACACTTGCAGAATACATGAGGAATATGCTAAATAACAAACATCTTTTACAGTTTAATTCTGTTTCAGATAAAGACCAAACTAAACCATCCAAAGTAGCAGTAGCCCCAGGCACTTGGGTCTGGGTGAAGACAATCAAAAAGAAGAACTGAACGACACTTAAGTGGGAAGGTCCGTATCAAGTACTGCTGAGCATGCCCACAGCAGTCAAGATTGCAGAACATTCATCTTGGATTCATTTGACACACTGTAAACTAGTCAAAAACTTTGAACTTGATAAAACTCTTGCTAACACACAGCAGCAGTAAAATGACAAGACCTAGAGACAATAGAAATACTGAACGACTTCAGCAGTATATTCAGCAGTGTTGCATAATCATCTTAATAACTGCATTAGTGACAATTTTCTTTTTGCTGTGGCTTTTGCTGTGGCCTTTCTTTTCTTCAGCCACACCAGCTAGACTGAACAAACGTGAGTCAACACTCATAGACTGGCATCCGAACTTTAACACTTACCAAGCAATCAAATATGTGTATGCTGAGACTTTTAATATTTCAAATTGTTGCATTTGCACAGCTATACCAACAGCATATGGGGGATTATTGATGGCTGCTGTCCCCCTAGGGGTCAATGAGACCTGGGAAAACTTGATGTTTGAGACTACACCTGTGAAATCTAGAGACAAAATTGCATTATTTCTACCTGTTACACAAACAGGAATTGTATGCTTTTTTAAGAATGACACGATTCAAGTAGGTTGGAGTAGATGTAATGTGACTGTTTTTTATGAATGTTATATTAAACCTAAAAATGCTAAAAATACAGAAACAATTTGTGATGCAGATTATGACTCATACTTTGAGTCCTTGCATAAAACTGTCAGTGATATACAACATAATCCTGTTCTTTTAAAGCAACTGTCTATTATAGATAAGAAAATGTTTCATGCAGGGAAGGTGTATATCAATACTAAAGTAGAAAACTGTTATTTCATATGTGGGAAAAAGGCATACAAATGGTTGCCTGAGAATTGGTCAGGCAGTTGTTTTTTGGGTTACCTGGTCCCGGCCATATGACACACTACAGCCTTGCCTCATGGGAGAATTCGAAACATCAGAGACGTCCCAAAGAAACCTGAAAATCCAATCAAGAAACCTGAGAATCCAGTGGGACAGATCATAGCAGGCTGGAAAAACCATAACTCTGTGAAAGACAAAAGTAAACTAGCACACATGGACTTGAGTGACACTATCATATCCTGGGCTGGCATAGCCCCTGCATATGGTGCAGTTAAATCAATTTGGGAACTGAGAAAGCTATCCAAACTTCTCGAGGTCATGAGCAATGCAACTTTTTCTGCTCTTGAATTAATGACTGATGAAGTGAATGCAATGAGAACTGTGATTCTTCAAAACCGCATGGCTCTTGACTTCACCCTTGCGGTGAGTGGAGGTACGTGCGCTTTAGTCAAAGATGAGTGCTGTAAGTTCATTCCCGACAATAAGCACGACATTAATGATCATTTGGAAGTGATCCAACAAGTGTCAGACATGACCAGGCCAGGCCCAAACCCACTGATGGACTTTTTTCAGAATTTGTTTGGGGGGTGGGGTTCCAGCCTAATGAACATCCTGATTGCCATTTGTGTGGGATTACTTTTGTTAGGAGCATGCATTTGCTGTGGAATTCCCTGCATGAAAAAATTAATCAAAGATTTTATAGACATGTCAGTTTCTGAAACTTTGTATCAAAGTACTGAAATTGAAGAACTGTTGAAAAAGGCAACACTTTCATAAGTTTAAACTGAATGACTCTCTTAGCTGCAAATCCTCAAAGGAAGAGGTTAGGAGAAGAAACAAACTGTTTATGCTTTTCAAATAGAATAAAAAGTATTAACAGGGGGGAAATGTTAGAAAAATATGTATTAACATATGTGTGCAATGCTTATTTTAAATAAGGGAAGATTAATATGTTTTTTATTCTATATGCAGCATTAGTTCTATTTGAAACTGAAAATATGCTTTTCTGAAATTGTGCTTTCTGACACTGCAAGATGCACTCTGACCTAGTTTGCTAGCAAAGCAAAATACATGTTTATGCCTTGGAAATGTACTGGAAAGCAGGTGATTTTCTGCTAGGTCAGGAAATTAAATAGAGAATAATAATAATTTCTGTAAATCCATTCATTATGAACAATAAGCTCTGTTCATGCTGATGAAAAAGTGCACAAGCTGCAAGATAGTTAGATACTATGAACAATAAACTGCTTCAGAAATCTGTACTTGCATTGTTCTTGAATTAGCCATAGTACCTAGACTTGTAACATCACATAGCAAGAAAGTTATAATTGACTGGTGGTCGTCAAGGCCATCCTGTTTACTGAAAAATCTTTTTTAAACTTTGAAGAGTCAGCTAGAAATGTGAGAAACATCTATAAAGTAACAGAATTGTGAACTGGTGATCTGCTACGTCAGTCATAGTGGGCAATGTCTTGAAAGAAGGGTATAATAACTGTGACACTTCCTGATTTAGTCAGACAAACTCTGTAACTACATTTTTTGTCTCCTTGCACAAGAATAAAGATACCTGAAGTGAACCTTATGCTTTTGGTCTTTTGAAGTATTTTTCTCTAACAGTTTGACAAAGCAGATGATTTTTCTAAGCTATGATACAGAATTAGAATTGCTTAAACATGGTAAGGCTTCACTGTGTCTAATAATGGTGGCTGCCAAACAAAAGAATTACTAGAAAATGGAAATTAAAATCTAATCCAACTATAGTAGAAGCAGTGAATACAGTAACAGAGAGAAAACAACTGGAACTGAGATCTTTAGAAAAGGGTAGGAGAAAACTATATGACAAAAAATGGGAATTATGGGAACAATGCATACAAGGAAGGAATGAGGTTTAAAAGGTGGCATGATTTAAAAGAGCTATGTAATGCTTAAATGAAAATTATTTCATAGATTATACGTTATGTATAATGTTTGCAACTGGAAGTGTGTCAGTATGGTTTGTGATGCAAAATGCTTGTAACTAGGATTGTGTCAGTGTGGTTTATTTTCAATTGTGTAAATATATGATTGCCTGTGTAGTAAGTGATGGTTTAATAAAGATGTTTCTTTTTAAAAAAAAATAAAAACAAGCAAGAACTGAATAACTTATGTAATGTTGCTTAGGTTATATGATATTTAGCAATATATGTGAAGTTAAATGTTTGTTATGTTAACTGTAGTGTGATTACTTTTATATGCATGTAAATTTGCCTATGTCACAAGTGATAACTCAGTAAAGGAATTTGGAAGAAAATGCAGGGTAATGAAATAAAAATGAAATATTGTGGTTCCCCACCTACCTTTTTAAAAGATAGGAATTTAAGGAATGGGTAGTGGAAATTATTCAAGAGTTATTAGAAAAGATAAAAATTTCTTCTGAGGTTGTAGCTAGTGAAAAGGATAAAGTGAAACTGGAGTTTAAAAATAGATATGGGTAAGACATAACAGGAATTATTAAGTTGGGCTGGCAAAGGTAAAAGTATTGCAGAATAAGTAAAATCTCACAGAACAAGAAGAGGTGCAACTTCAGAATTCTAAAGAGAAAATAAGGTTGTATCTGGATAATATATACGAGATTAGAAAGTTTGCTGTTAAGCAACTGTTTTAATAATAATCATAGAGCACAAAAAACTTTAGCACAATGACTTAGGCAACAAAAAGTAGAATGGGTTGTTGCCAAACGTAGGGAGCCTATAACAAAAAAAAAAAAAAAAAAAAAAAAAAAAAAAACAGATATCCCGCAGAGGTATTAGAGATATATTTGGAAATGTTATGCAAATTTGTATAAAGCAGATAAATGTGGAAATCAAGAAAGAGCACACATGGAAATATTTACAGAAGACTTACGTATGCAATAGTCAGAGGTAGATGAGGCTCAATAATTAACAGTTAAGATAGGGGGAGATGAGTTAAAAAATAGTGCTTATAATCAATCTGCAGGAAAATCTTCAGTAATAAATTATATTCTCACTGAGATTTGGAAGCCAGGAGGGAAGAAAGTGATAAAAGATCTGGAAGGTTTTGTTTAACAGTATTTAAAAGAAGGGGTAATACCAACTTACTAGAAGAAAGGTGTGGTGGCTGTAATATATAAAGATGGTAAAGGCTCATCAAACCCAGCTTCATATATGCCCAATTCCAATTTAAATTTTTTAATTTGATTTTAAAATGTTTGTCTATAATAGCTTAAATAATGGAAAAGGTGTTTCCAAAAACTGATAGATATGGATCAATGTGCTCTTTGTGAGAAGATGCAAACATTTGACAGTACTAATAGAAGAATGATAATCCAGTTGGAAGCAGAATGTAAGAAAATACCTCTATTGTTGGTGGGTCTTGATACAATTAAAGCATTCAACAAATTAAACTATGGCAATGGAAGCGTTTGCATTCCATCATACAATAATAAGGTTAATTAGGAGTATATATGAGTTATCAAAGTTAAAGTGTGAGAGTTCCTCTCTGTTAAGTTGAGTCTGAGCAGAAAAAACAGTAAAGGGTGTTCTCTTTCCCCTTTGTTATTTGCTTTATATTTAGAGCCATTAGCAAAGAAAATAAGGGACACAGAAATTCAAGGATATAATTGATAGGGTAATAAAGAAAAGTAGTCTTTATTTGCAGATGATATTATTTTGTACCTGATAAAAGCAGAAAAGGATATCTCAGTGTTGTGGATCATTAACAGCAATGTTTGTGTCTTTTTCAAGATATAAAATTAATAAAGATAAAGCAAAGTGTATGGCTGTAAGGATCTATATTATAAGATCGGTTGAAAACATTGAACAGCATATGGTCGACACCATATGGTCGATGTCTTCAAACGTTGACCTTATAAAAAGACAAAAAAAAAAAAAAAGTACCCTTCGCCCCCCCACACACACTCCGAGACCGCACTACATTGCAGTAAATGGAAATCTCCCCTTATAGAGATTTCCATTTATATGCTTGAGATTTTGACCGTTCGATATGCTCGTGTTGACAATGTCAGATTCAACATTGTCGGCTTTCGATAATATAATATAGGCCTGGCTGTAAACTATGTACCCACAACTGAATTAGTTCAGCAATACCCATATGTATAAAGACATGATAAAATAAAGAATTTAAGAGTTTGGATTAAAAAGGATTATATTATGGCAACAAAGGATGTGTTAGAAGTGAATAAACAAAATATAATACAAAAACTGAGAAATTTGAAGATCTTGTTTATGGATATGGATTGCAAGATGCAAGCAATGAAAATATTTTTAGTCCATTTAATTTTATATACAGATCAGGCATATTTTATCAACAAGAAGAGAAGTTGTAGACAATAATTAATAAAGAGTTGAAAGAGTTTATCTGAGAGAGGAACAGAGCATGACTCGAGTGGGATAAGTTGATTCTTCCAACTCAACAAGGTTGTTTAGGATTATCCAATTTAAATGGATATTTTAGAGCTACACAGTTAAGGCATATATAGATAACACAAGCAGATTGCTGTAATTCAAATTGGAAAGTGATGGTGATGAAGCTTGGGGGGTAAGAAATATGGAGACAGATGGATTTTGGATGCAGCTATACAAAACATTATATTCATAAAGTAGCAGAGTATTCTAAGAACTAAGCCTACATGAAAATGGAGAAAGGAAATTACTGTAGTTAGGGGTACAGAGAATAGACAAGAGGGGCCTAGAATTTACTGGAGATAACTAGCAAAGGAACCAAGGTATGGGGAGCAAATCCACAGAGAGGGAAAGTAATAAAAAGTGAAGAGGCCAAGAATGCATTTGGACTGAAGGCTAGAGATTGCCTTCACTATCGGGAATTGATGCCAGAGTATAGGTAAAGATAAAGGGATAGGTGAACCCTTAGTGAAAACCTGCCTTAGTACAGCTTTTAGTTAAATCTAGAGCAGAAACTGATGTTAAAAATGAGATACTTGCTAGGGCATTACTAGGGCATATAAAGTATTGCAGGATAACTATAGTAACCAATCAGAGGACGTTAGAAGATGTTGGGAAGAGATTGGATAAGCAATTCACAAGGAAGCAATAGGAGTACATATGCATGGATCTCACGTATGAAAAAAGAATTCTAGAAGTTTTGAGATTTTTGCTTGGAAGTGTTTGTATAATTCTATAGCCCAAGCAGGCTCCAAAGAGTTTCCTCAGGTAGATGTCAAATGTTAGAAGTGTGATGGGGAAGAAAATTATAAATGGAAAGATATGTTTTGGGAGTATAATGAGATGGTAGGCTTTAAAAATTCCCTACAGAACACTTTGTCAGAAATATTGGGTGAGCAAATGGGTGTAGCTAAGGAAAATATTTTTTTGAGCTGGGGTACAAGATCTGAATTGCCTAGACACAGCAAGACCTTTAAGTTTAATTCTGGAGGCTGCAAAAAAAGCAGTTACCACAAAATGGAAATTAATGTCTAAACCAACTGTATTTGAATTATGGAATACTGTAACAGAGACAAAAAAAACTGGATGTGGGATCTTTAGAAAAGGTAGGAGCAAATAACATAGACAAAAATAAAACTTGGAAACATACTTGCAGAATAATATATAGGAGGATGACTTAGGTTTAACAAAAGGCAGGAATTGCGCAATTTATGTAATGACGGATTGATTATAGCTATACAAAAGAATACTTGTGCTTGGGGATTCAATAAACTCTGTGTAGGCTTCATGTTAAGCCAACAGAGTTTACATGTTTGGGCAATGAGCAGCAGTATTAATTGTATATGCCTGTTGAGCATTCTGCTTCCACAAATTCAAGCACAGTTTTGTGGCTAGCAACAGTGATTCCAGAGAGAAAACTGTGTAAAGCAACATGAACACCTGCAGATATGCAGACATGTTTACCTATGTCCAGACTTATTCTGCATGATACTTCCCCAAAATTCCTGCTGATGCCATTACCTTTCCCATCTCCATTCTAATAAACCACTCAATCCAAGAAAACTATGTACCCCTACTCTGGAAAAAGGCCTATATCATTCCCCTTCAAAAAGGAGGTAATAACACCATTCCCAATTTCTGGCCAATCGCTATCTTATCCCCTATTTCAAAAGTTCTAGAAAAGTATAACGACCTTCAACTTTTACCCTACCTCACAGACAGCCACCTACTTACATCCACACAATTTAGTTTTAGAACTGGCCACAGTACCACAACCGCTCTCCTCTCTTTCCTCAAAACCATCAACAAAGCCCAGGATTCCACCTGTCTAGTGCCCACCCTGCTTCTGGACTTATCCAAGGCCTTTGACACTATGTTCCATAACCTACTCCTATCTAAACTCTCTAATCTAAACCTATTCCACTCTTCTGTCACCTGGTTTTCTAGTTACCTCTCTGACAGACAACAAGGTGTCAAATGGAAAAAAGTCACCTCCTCCTTCCTTAATACACCTACTGGCATACCCCAGGGTTCCATATTGGGTCCCTTACTGATCAACATTTTCATAAATGACTTCCACCAGAGCATTCCTAGTGCTAAACTGATTCAATACACATATGACTCTACAACCATCTGCTCTGCCCTTCCACCTTCACTCTCTTAAAACTAACTCAGGATGCTTTCTCTTATACCAAATGTTGGATGATAGACAATCACCTATCATTCAATGCATCAAAAACTAAAATTATGTTATTTTTCCCCTTCAAAAAGTACCATTATAGACAAGAACTCATTCTCCATTACTAGCCAAAACAATACCTCTCTCGAGGTAGCCTCCCACGCAAAGCTTCTAGGAGTCCTTATTGATGAACAGTTAAAATTCATTACTCACCTACTAACTAATCTAAGCAAAACCCACCAGAAACTAGGCTTGCTCTACCACCATAACCACTATATCATTCCCACTACTAAACCTGTACTCTCCAATGCCTTCCTCATTCCTTCTCTCCTATATAGTGCCCTACTTCTTACTAAACTTCAATCGTCTCTAAAAACAAAGCTATCCTCCTGTTATAACAAGATTTCTAAGTTTGCTACCAGCTGTAAATCCTCCTCCCACCACTGCAATGCCCTTCACAAACTAAATTGGTTTGAACTTTCCAACCATCTTACCTATATTCAACTTACTCATGTCCATAAACTCATCTTTAATCCCTCCATCTGCCCCTCTCTTGCCTCCTCTTTCAAAATACACCTACCCAACAGACATCTAAGATCCAATAACCAGAATTTGCTTGAACTCCACAAATCTGCTTGTCCTCCAGGAAAACACTTACTATCCTTTTCCCTAGCTCACCTCTGGAACTCCCTGCCACCTCTTATTCATACTACAAACAACCACTCTACCTTTAAGACCAGACCCTACTTCATTCCCATCTCAAAACCCTTTGGGAATGTTCCTGCTCTCATCCCACATGACTCACCTTTTTTTCCCCCACTTCTCACACTCCTTTACTTCTCTTTTCTCTTCATCATACTGAGCTTCTCTAACTACTACCATTTTCATTTCTGTCATTTACTCCTACTCTTGCTCTATTTTTTTCTTTCTTTTTCTTCCTTTCCCACCCTTCTTATATTCTACAATTAACACTTATTATCCCCCATCGTACTTTAACTCTGCTAAGATTTCATGTAAAACTGTAATGTTTACCCTGTGTTATTTCATATAATAACAAATTTAACAGGAATATACACCAATGACTTTTTCTTATTTTAATTGACCTATTTATGTGTGTGTGTGTGTGTTTTTGTGATTTTTAACTGAATTTTCACTTCAATTGTAAATTTTTTATCATGTTATGTAATACCATTGTTCTTCAATAGTATTACATAAATGTAAAAGCATTGTCTTCATATTATATTGCTGTTCATGGAACTTTTCTCCCTGGGACTCCATTGAAAACAGGCTCTTCTTAGCCCAATGGACTATCCTGGCAAAAAACTGTAAAATAAATAAAATAAATAAATAAATGATTGCACAGACAGCCACAATGATTAGTAGGGCTTAATATAAGGCAGATAATAAAGTTAAAACATATTTATGGGTTGGGAGGGTGGTCTAATGGCTAAGGTATTTGCCTTACAAACACAAGGTACATGGTTTGAATCTCACAGGGGATAATTGACTAGGCTTGAAATGGCTCAAGAGGGCAGTTAGCCTAGTACTACTCTATGAACTCTATAATAATGTTTAGTCAGTACAGAGTACTGTGCAAACATGTTTTAGGCATACAGAATAAATGTTTTAGTGGTGATCAGCAAGGGTACATTGACTGATTTATATATAATGGGGAAGTGTGCATATTGAAAAGGGACACAGATGAATTTTACAAATGAGCACAGGGGAAGAGGACAGGTGAAACATGGTACTGTACAGCAGATGAGGGCATGTCAATGTATGCACGCCATAAAGAAAAGACAGTTGTAACATGAGCAGTAATCACATATGTACATAATACAGTACCAGTTGCTGTGTGCACCTCCTTTGTGGGTATAGTCATATCATCACCCATTTATTGTATATTATGTGACTGTCACGCAAGGTGACATATCAATGGAGAGGATTTTTTTGTGATATAAGCATCCTGACATGAAAAGTGGAGAGGACATATATTAAGGACAGTGTATACAATAGGGGTATGTGCATATTTTGATGCTGTGCAAAATGAGTTGTTACAATATGAATATTATACCAGTATAGGTCACAACTAATCAAGACACATAGCAACAGGCTCATGGATGCCAGTATACAGAAGCACACACAATCATGGACAATATTAACATAATACCCCATTAATTCCATGTGTTTGTCATATCACATTTGATTGTGAGTGATTATAGATAGTTCTGCAAGAACACACTTATAAAACTGTCATGATTTGTCAGCAATCCATTAGGGGAAACAAGCATACCTGCCTCAAACTTTAACTTCTGCCGGAGGTGTTAAGGGGGACACTCTTACACTGGTATTTGAAATTACAAACAATACTGGTGAGTTGACAGGTGTGCATGGCATATATATGGCACATTCCAAACTCTCACAAATGTAACCCATGCCACCAATGTTTTCAATTAGCTATTTGTTTACTGTGTGCATCACAGTAACACGTATCATGCATGCATCTTGTATCAGACCTTGCTTGAGGTTCCCCACCATCAACCACTAATGGTTATGCAACAAAGAGAATAATTAGGTATGGCCAATAAGATGTGTGAGAGCTCATTGCGGCAAATGTGATACACTTGAGTAACTCATCCCTGTAAGATGTACTGGGATGTACATGCAAAAGGGTGGATTGTACTCACTTACTGGTGTGATGAGGGATGAGAATTATGGAACTATAATGGACTTTGATGTGGATGTCCCACACTTACTTAGGAGTTGTGTTACATAAAAGGGAGTAGTCACCACTGTGGGTTCTGCATACCATCTACCTGAGTACACAGGTCATATGCCACTAGGTCAGCTCATAAGGGTGTGCTGTCTATATTGTAATTAACTTTTGTATTTTAATTTATAATGTCACTAATCCCCTTGTGAGTTTTGTTCACCTACTGTGTCTCCATGGCTGTGGCTGAAATTCTTTGTGTGTCTTGATACTGTCTGAATTATATCAATACCACACATGGATTCAATGATTGTCCACAATCTGCAGTCCTCCACAAAGCTGGTTGGACAAAGGATGTATAAGTCAGTCTTGACATCTGAGATGTAAATAATGAAAATGAAGAAGCCTAGCACAGAGCCTTGAGGTATGGACCTGATCACTGGATTCTAGATATAGGTCACATCACACACTTTAACATTTTTATCTGTTGTGTATGTGATCCAGTGGTCTACCCACTTGGTGATGTAGGTATTTATGACCACTTCTAACAGTTTTTCAGTAATACCTCAGTGTGGATTTGTGTCAAATGCTTTGGCCAGGTCAAGTTATGTACGGTGATAGTGTTGTCATCATGCATGCCCCTATTGACCTTCTTGAGGACATGGAACAGATGTAACAGACATGATGTAGCCTGAACAAATCATACGTGTTTGGTGCACATTTGCAATATTACCTGTGTTTTTTTAGAGAAGGCTCATGATGACTTGTTAGTCTACCTCACAGAAGAGGAGAGTCAGGATGGGTCTATACATGCATGCATGCATCAGGTGATGTCCATCCCCCCAGTCAGAAGGATGCATGTTGGTGTACACACTTTTATGGGAACATAGGCTGTCTGGAGGCTGTGCTGAAGTATGGGTCCAACTGTGTCTGGTAGGTTCATGTTTTGAGTCATGCTATTGACAACCTATGATGTTGCCAAGGCCCATTGTTTCTGTGTTATTAGTGGTATAGAGCACACAGATGACCTGCCCTCTTTAGAATAAAAACTGGGCAATATTTGCAAGTGTACTTTGGCTGATAGCCAATGGTGGCAGGTTAGTGATGTGGTTGATAAACTGTCAGTTAGCTGATTGTGTATTTCATATAGTTGGAGATGTCTGGTGGCACCTACATACAGATCTGTGCTTAGTTGTGTATTCCACTTAACATTTGACATTTATTAGAATAAATTATTTGTGAAAAGACCTCCAAACACAATCTTAGTCATTCATCACAATCCATACATTGGTCCTATGCACACAGTTGTACAACTGCACCAATGTCAAGCATTTACATCAATTGTACAACATATGTCTATATGTGTTTTATGGGCAAGCTGTATCTGAGCAGCCTGATGCCATATCAGGACACAGTAGAGATCAGTTGTTTGTGACTCATGCTTATTATTTCCTAACACAAATGTTAATAGTCATGCAATGGTGCTGCTAACAACCTCAACAATTATTGGTATAGCAACACAACTGCACATACAATGAATTCCACAAGTTGCAATTGAATCAAAACATGTGATACAGTGATTATGTATATCACAGCATATGAACATGTGTATGAGACAAGACTTATGTGTCCATGTACATATACAGATTTATATTGATCTCTGTCACAGAACATTTAATGATGGTATATAGACACATGCACACCTGTGTGATACTGCAAGTGTCATTGTGATGGCAGAATGTGAACTATGTAGAAAGCTGATATGTTCTACTACAATGACACATGTCCTAATACACTAACAATATACATACATTTGTATCATACCATGTCAACAATTCTCAAGAGGCATATTACTACAGCTGTTATAGAAAGAACATGTAATGCAAGGGCAGCAGTGGCCATCAATACATTAGCTCACATCACAGATTGAAATACTGTCTTGTAGCCTTACTGTATATCCACACCTCAGTAAAGCATATGCCATTGACAGCAACATTGACATGTCAACTTCTCATAGTTTCATAGAACATTATTAGGCTATTGCCAACAAGACATGAAATCCTAGCCATTATTATACCATGTAAAAACAAATCCATATATCTATATTTTGGAAGATAGGAAGACTATCGTGTGTATGTGTATATTTGCTGCATTGCATTACAGCCTGCCACTGTCCATATGGGGCATGTGGACCACACCATGACAGAATTAGCAATCACACATGCATTGGTATGGAGATGGCTTGCAGACACTCATAGAAGGACTCTGATTCATAATGCATGTATGCATATTTGACATGAGGACATCCCCATTGCTCTGCAGGAAGGATGTCATGTGGAAAGATGAAAAAGGAGAAAGGTGGATGCATGAGCTATGTGAAAGGTACCCCAAGTGGTAGTGAAATGAGCAATCACAAAGATCATACAATGACAATAATGTACCATCAACCAAACACACACAGCAATAGACTGGATCTGATTTGAACATTATACCTGTGTAGGTATAGAATATGAAAGCAATTGAATTCAATGTCATAATAGCAACACAACATATGTCTAACTGTAACACTGTCACGTTGCAGTTTATGGAGTATGACGGCATCATATATGCTGAGGATAACATGTTTTGAGGACTGTAGCACATGGATGTGGTGTCACATGCCTGTGTAAAATTGTCTCGAAAGTAATAGTTGCTTGTATAGATATGCAAGTTGCCTGCTGCCAGATTAGAACACCCATGTGTGCAGTTAAAGTGGCTTGCAAACACAGCAGTTAATGTTATTGCTGTCGCACAGATTTGCCTTGAATACTGTCAGAGTGCATGTTATACAGGATGACATAATAAGGTATGCTACAACAAGTTGCTCAGAAGAGGGATTGGCATAGCTGTAAACTCACATATCAATCTAAAATTGTCACCGTATTGACTGGTGAATGCACACATGGTTGACCGCAATGAGAATAGAACCCCTACCTATTTACAAAGAACAGGACTTAAAGCAAGCACCACAGCAAAGATCTAGCATTTATACTGTCAGACAACATTTTATAACTAATGACAACAGCAGTGTCTGGTGAGAAGAGGATGGTAGCAGCAGTGTCCCACATGTTGGTATAAAATGGTCTCTCAAATGTCAACCAAGTGAACACTCACACATACTCACACAAGCTGACCAGAGAGAGTTAAGAATGCTTACCTAAGTACATCAAACAGAGAACTCTGTATTTAATGCAAGTACCATAGCACAAGTCTGACTTTTATAATGCTGCAGGACTATTTATAGTGGATAACATCATTACTGGATGTTTGAGAAAAGATTTTTAGGAAGCCTGAATTAAATGGATGTGTAGTCATATACAGCCTTCAAAATATGTACACTCCATGGTATTATGCTGATGATTGTAGACTACACAACTACATTCTTCTGAATAAACACACACACAAATTGACTGCAGCAATATTAGATCCCTTATCTAATTAGATACTGCACCTGCTGCTTAACACAAGTGCCACAGCAGAAGTCCACATTTTACACTGCTGCAGGACAATTTATAGTAGATGATGTCATCATAGGATGATTGAGAGAAGATGTTGGGAGACAAGAATTAAATGGATGTGTATTCATGTACAGTTGTCAAAACAATTGCACTGATGTCTGTAGAATACATAGTTACACTCTTTGGAATAGGCACACACAAGTTGACCTATCTAACTAGGTACACCAGCTACAGAAATCAGTATGTAATAAGTTCCATAGCACACATCTGACTTTTACTCTGCTGTCAGACAATTTATAGTGGATGGCATCATCATTAGATGTTGGGAGGCCTGTATGAAATGGATGGCTAGCCATGTACGACTGTCAAGATATTAAAGTTCTCCATGTTACCAGATTTATGAGTGTGCAAAGTGTAGTATTTGCTGTTGTGTTTCAAATGTGCAGCTAGAGACAGCTTTACAAACTATATGCAAACAGCTGTCCACATTATTATAAGTATTAGTCAATCTGAATGTATATTGTCTGTATAAAGATGGACATGGTATGCAACAATGCATTTTTTTTATTTCTGAAGTGTAGTTGATATATTTGGGAACAAGTACTGACAGACCAAGTTTCAAGTGTATGGGTGCAAGTAACATGCAACTACAGTGTAAAAATGTGTTTTGTCCTTAAAAAGTGGCTTCCCATTGGTTGTGTTTTTGCATGTACTTTAATGGAATGAAGACTAAGTGGGCAGTAAACACAAGTAAAATATGCTAATGTGCACTTTCCATAGTGCACCTTTGAACAGTGGGTTAGCACAATAGATGGAAAAGTGTTTTGGTATGTAAGACACCCATTTAAGAACTTCTACTTGAACTTGAGAAATACTTATCCATACTGGCTATGGTAGACACATCTAACATATTCTATGCTGTTCATAAATAGTTCATATTGAAATGTTGTGTCATAAATTGTCTAACCTTAAAAAAGTATTTATACTGCTTTCCCCATTTCAACGTAGTTAAGCAACAATCAAATGCAGGCCTCTGCTTCATTCATAAAATTATAAGAGTTCTATGAACTAAGAAGTGTAATATGACAATTAGCAGTAGTTTTTGAGTTGGACACTGCTGTATCTGTTAGTTAATTTAACTTTGCAGACATACTTGGGGTAAAAATTATATGACCTGACACATTTTTTGTTTGGTTTTATACACTGATAAAATGAATTTGTTCAATGTGGGATTTAAACCTCTGCAACGCAGACAAAACATATTATTGTGTATGGGTGATGTTTCATCTTTGCCAGAGAAGAACTGCTTGCCAAGTATGCTCATTGATTATATATAAATACACATGACAGAGTGAAGGATTAACCATATATGTGTATGACCTGACAAGGTCTGGTTTATACATTCATGTGTGTATGAATATTATTAAAGACTGAAGTCCATCAAAGGCCAAAAAAGACAATTATAATTACAGAAACATAATTCTCATTATACTGTTAGTCATACATTAATTCATGTGAGCTCTAGTGCTATACCCACTTATTGTAATTTATAATTATGTTTACACTGTTTTATATTTTATAAAAGTGAGTAGACAAACATTACTCTGGCTCTGTAATTATGTAATTATACAATCATAATTGTAATGATTCCCATAGTTACACATGTAATATACCTGTGATATCCTGCATATGCTCAATTTATATTCTATAGATATTTGTTCCTATGTGTAAGTATTTTTATACTGTTCATTTTTCTATAAAATACAGTGGAACATCAGTAAGAAAAGTTTAGGATTATCTGGATTAGGACCCAAACTCATCCATAGTTCAACTCTTAACTTACAACTGCTGCCAAAGGAACAATTAAGCAGCAACTCTATATTTTCGCATTCATTGCTCCATAAGTGTGTTGACCAGCATGCAACTCCACTTACCGTGTTTGTGCAGTGGCATACAGGATATAATGTATCTGTTTTAAATAGTCTACTGTCTCCTTCCTGTCTGCAGGTGTTGTAGAAAATTGCTGACTGTCAGGTAACACTGCTTAGCAGGTTTATGTGATAGCAAGCAACAAAATGCAGCAATGTATCCATTTTGAAACTGACTACTGTCAGCTTCCTGTCTGTATGCATTCTGTCTGCTTTTTGTGTGGGCCATTAGGCCATCCCCTGGATTCAATATAGTCATTTTTCCATGTAAGAACAGTGTAGCCACTCTTGCATGGAAAAAGACAGCTGAGCAATTCAGTAAACTACTGAAGTAGCGTGAATGAGCCTCTCTACACAGTTCTTGTACGGAATACCATGCAGCATTATAATTACCTCATTTTCTGGTGAAAACTATGCAAATGAGGTGAATTAGTGATTCAGTAAGCTGCCAGATCTCTGTGCAAGAACAGTGTCAGTGCAGAAATGTATTCAGTTATTAACCATGTACATTTCTGCAAATGAAAAATTGGAGGCATGGCAGCTTGTAAAAAGCATATATTATGTTCATTAGGCATGCCAATGGCCAAATATAAGGCCATTGGCATGAAAAACTTTTTAATTTTTATAAAAATGTAATTTTTTTTAGCTGATCTCAGACATTTAATCATAGGGCAGCGGCACATAAATAGGCTTGTGCTGAAAATAAAAAAAATTAAAAAAAAAAATAAGAAAACCCAATTGTAAGGGAGATCTTCATTTTGCCATTATAGTGTATGGCATGCAGAATAAAAACAATACCAGGGAACAGTGGTTGTCAAGGGGAAGGGTCCATTTTACTGCAGTAACTATGGACTAAGACAGTGGGGTATGCAAATGAGGAGAAATGTACTGAATCACAAAATATTCTAAATCCAAATCCTGTACCTAACCGTGTAGGTGCTCTAACAATATCATGTAGGCAGGAGGAACAACTAACATGAAAAGGGGTGTGTCATGCTTGTTGTAAGCACATTGGAGCTCTGTGGCCCATGTTTGTGCTTAGCTAATCACAGCTAAGCATGGGTGTGTGTCTGTATGTATACCTCTGTTTACATTGCCTAAACATGTGTGCACAGCACGCACCAGGTCCTAAACAAAACAAAAAAAAAACATGAAATGGCAGCACTTGGTACATGTAAGCAAGGGGGTGTGTCTGAGGCTGTATAGCCATGTTTACCTTGCCTAAATGGGTGTGCATTGGGACAGAAACCAAAAAAAAAAAAGGAACTGCCAAATGGAACAAGAAAAAATAAAATGGAAATAGCATAATACAGAATACAGCCAGTTAAATGCGAGTAATATAGCTGGCAGTTGAAATGTATTATTGTCAGCCAATTACACAGCCAGCAGCTCTAGCAGACCACTATAAACTATGCAAACACATTTCAGTCTGTTTTTTCCCACAAACTCTACACCACCAGTGTACACAGACGGTGGATTTTTAACTGGCAAAACTAACTATGAATGTTAGAGGCTGCTGCCACTTGACTCCATCAATATGTGCTAGAAGCTGAGGGTGGTGAAGAGGATAATGCTGACAACCACCCCAGACTTATGAGGAGGAGGAGAAGAGAGTTCAGGCCCAGGGTAGCCTACCAGGGGCTACATGATCTGGAGATAGTAGAGTGCTACAGGGTGGGCAGGGACCTATTTCAGCAAATCATTGAGCTGTGTCGGCCTCACCTCACCACCTAGGACCAACAGAGGGGAGCTCATCCCAGTGGATACCAAGGTATGTGTAGCCTTAAGAATTCCAGCTACAGGTACCTTCCAAAGGCATACTAGATATATCATGGGGGTCTCACAGGCATCTGCATCCAGGATACTCTACCAGTTCCTGGATGCCATGTGAGCACATGCTTCCGCTGAGCAGATTCAATTCACCACCACCAGTGAGGAGAGGGCTAGTAATATGCATCTCTTCCACCATGTAGCAGACTACCCGGAAGTACTGGGTGCCATAGACTGGATGCATATCCACATTAAAGCACCACCCAGTGAACGGGGTAGAGTTTACGTAAATCACAAGGGGTTCCTCTCCATCAACTGCCAGGTCATGTGCAATGCCCAGGGCATTATCACGAATGTGTGTGCTGGCAGCATTGGAAGTTACCATAACTCCCACATCTGGCAGGTCTCACAGCTGTACCAGGCATTTGCCAGTGAGGACATCCCATACGGCCATTTGATGGGGGATGCTGGCTATGCACTGGAACCATGGCTGATGACATCCATCATAAATGCACACACACCTACAAAAGAACACCACCATGAGGCACACGCACAAACAAGGATCATTATAGAACATGTATTTGGGATACTCAAGTTATGGTTCCGCTGCCTTGACATATCCAGTGGAGCCTTGCAGTGTGCTCCAGCTACATGTGCACACATGTTCATAGTTTGTGCCATGCTACACAACATGATCCTGGGGAAACAGCTGCAGCAGGAACATAACGGGGAAGGACCACACAGCCCCCCACCTTTGCCAAAGTTACCACAGGCACATATGGACTCGGAAGAGGAACATCCTGAGCCTGTCCCTGTAGGCAGAAGGAGGAGTGCCCAGTATGCCCAGGCCTTGGCAAAGAGGCAACACATAGCACATACACTGACACTGTAGCGACCCAGGGACTGACATCTCTCTCCAACTTGCACAAACACTAAAATGGATGCCAAACATCACACGACCTATACCTTACCATATATAGGCAATGTACTGCACACACCCGACATAGTCAGCCCTCAAGCACTGTCCTCACAACTGCTTCAGTCACAAGGTAAGTCAGTCTCATTACAATAAAGGAATGGTGTAAAATGTTCTGATAGCATATATATGGTACTGATGCAAGCATGCAAGGGAATGGGGTGGCTGCATGGGATAGCAGCAGACAACTGAGAGCTATGTGGGACAGTAGGGTTTGTATGCACAGTACTGGCTTACCCACCCTATGCAGTACCACTGTAGTTAACAAAAAGTCCACTGCAGTATATCTGATGAGCCAAATAAATGGGGGGTAATAGGTCACATGCATGGATGTCAAAATTGGGGACCCATACTCACCCGCAGCCTCACCCAGCAGGTCAGCTGTTGACACCCAGACAGAATTGTCTGGCAAAGGGCCTCAAATGTCGAAAGCCATGAAATGTCCACCTAAAGACATTTATACAGTGATATCACAGCAGATCTGCAGTGGCAGTATGGCTCTGAAAGCTAAGAAACCCCCAAACTAAACGTGTATGCAACAACAATCTGACCTCTAGTCTATACAGTTATCCCATATTCTCAAAGATAGTGCACGCCACTATGCTAAATGTGACCAAAATGTTAAGCAAATAGCAGCACAGTCTGTGAAATGTATATTGTGGGCATTTGTGCCCCCCACAATCCCATAGAAATGCAGTAACATGTCCCTAGCTGTAAGCAACATCCAGCTATCATCCAGAATGATGGCTGAATACAAACTGAGACAAGTGTCAGTAATGCTCTTTCCACTTACTGGTGCCATCCCAGGGGTGTCTCCTGCCTGTAGCTTGGGGACATATGCTCATCAGAATGCCCTGACTTGCTACAGATGGCCTACATCTGACACACCTGGCCTACAGGCCTCAAGCAAAGGCACATGGCTCACACACACAGTCCCCTTTTAGGGTGTGTCATGGAGTCCATAACACCGATATAACATAGTCAACAAAATGCAGAAAAAGGCCATGCTGCTAAATGCTAGGAGCATACCTAAAAAACTCTGAGAGACCCAGATATCTGTATAAATCCACAAATAATGGGGTGATAAAGGTCCAAATAGAAGGGCACATGTGAAACTCAGCTCTAATAATGTAATAAAGTTGATCGAGTGGAAAAGTGTTGTATTACCATGGAGTGTCTGAAGGGTATGAAGTCTGAAACTGCGAATTTACTGTCACTAATATCTGACCTCAACCTTGACTGAGTTGCAAAACACTAGCTTGAAAACCACACCTGTATGGGTAACTTACCAGATATATGAGTCATGAATCTGCACATTCTGTGAAACTATCTACAGTTGAGAGGTATGGTTAAAAGCCTAAACAGGGGAATGCACACACTGCAGGGAGTCCTAACCCTGAAAGATGATGACCTGTCTGTACCCACAGAAACCTGGCCCACAGTCATGGGGAACAACAGAAACCTTCCCTGATCACTTATCCCATAAAACAACATGACTCAAAAATGTGGCAGACAAGCAAAATTATGTGGGGGTATACATACATGTGAGACAGGCACACACCAGTCTGGTCAAACAGTGTGAGACACACAAGATCCCCAAGTGTGGTCAACCCTTGACATGACCACTATGCAAACAGTTGGAAGCTACAGGCCAACATATCTGACCCAGCCCCCCCCCCCCAAACACATATCTTACCCTCGACAAATCTATCTGGAGTTTACATGTTACCCTGATCCTGCCTAACTTGTATTACCCAACCATGTACTGGTAACCAAACCATGCCAGAACAGAAATTCACACAGATTCCCACATCCTAGTATATCACCAAGGTGCTTGACCATTTCCACAACATCAGCAGTCAAGTGTCTGTAGCCACACATCTCAACAGGCTCGAATGTAGAAGAATGCCTAGCAGTTGACCCATAATATTTGCTTGTGCATCATCCAGGCTGTATTCCTCTGGTAAATCACTGTGATGACCTGAAGAGGTATGTGTGGAGGTACTACAACAAGAAATTACAGTGTCAAACATCAAATATGGCAGACAAAATCTCTGCACAAACAAACCCTGTAACCCCAGAACCTCAGACATTAATAACAGATATAGTCACAATCACCCACTATTTATGGCCTAAAGTTTCCTTATTTAAACAGGATGTCTCCACATATCATGCACTAACAGGTGGAGATGCTTGGCTGTAGCACATAAATCCCTGGACTGGAGTACAACAATCTCTGGAATGGAGTCCCTCATGTACTATGGAAGGTGACACTGGTCATGCTCATGCACTTAGAGAAGTGTCTGTAAGATGTGGGAAATAACAAGCCTTAACAAAAAAAAAAAAATAATTCCAACCATGGTGCTGAGTTCTTTCTATTCTGAATGTAATGAATATCCAACGAAAAATGAATAGAGTAAAAAACAGGTGCAGGTGACTGGTAAGCCAAGCACTTCTGTGATAAACTTATCCACCCTTAATTTAACTAATGATATGGAGAGACTTCTAAATAAGGGCCTTCAATTCATTACGAGTAGTAGTGACACTATTGTTGAAGCGTTAACTGACTTGAAAATATTCATCAGAAATGTTTGTTTAAAAATCATCTATAAGGATACACAGGTCATTGTTTCTGATAAATTGAAGAAAAAAAGTATGTTTATTCCTAATAATTTCCCAATACTTAATGCATTTAATGCTGTGTGCGAGGATGATTTAAGGCAATTGTATAATGATGTAGCTAACGAAAATTGAAAATTAAATTCTATAATACTACATATGAAGAATATGAAGCTTATAGACAGTTGGTTAACAACAAAAATATTGTAATCAAACAGGCTGATAAGGGAGGAGCAACAGTGATCTTTGATAAAATTGAATATATTGACCTGATGCATAATTTTCTGGATGATAGAAATACATTCAGAGAAGTCACGCTTGCTGAAGTTACAAAAATTATTAGTGAGGTGAACTTGTTCATTTATGATTTGCAGATACAGGGTGATATTACTTTGGAACTTTTCAACTATCTCTCGGTTCCAACCCCAGTAATTCCAATAATATACAGAATACCTAAATTACATAAGTCCCTGACACTACCACCAATGAGACCCATAGTATCTGGGAGGGGCTGGTCAACAGAACTCCTATCTGTTTTTGTTCAAGAAAAATTGAGTAAATACCTAACTTTATGTCCTAGTTATAGCAAAGACATGAGTGATTTCCTGAAAAAATTATATCAGTGGTATGATAGTAATAGGAGCAGTGAATATATTATGGAGACTATGGATATGGCATCACTATTCACAGTCATACCAAATGAGTATGGGGTCAATGCCATCCGTGATTCTTTTATGTGAGAATTCTAAGATGAAAGGGAGTGAAACTGAGGTTCTATGTAGTATAATAGAGGTTGTCTTAGAGAAGAATGTCTTCCTGTTTAATAAACAGTCTTACCTGCAAGTATCAGGTGTAGTCATGAGGACGCCCATGGCTAACACATGCGCTAATATTGTATTAAGTCAATGGGAAAAACAATATATTTTTAATGGAATTAATTTATATAAGAATAACATATTGTTTTATCAGCGTTTTGTAGATGACTGTTTTTTATTATGGGAGGAAATGAACAACAGTTAAATGAATTCATGCTTTATCTGAATAATACAACTGATTTTTTAAGGTTTACAATAAATCCATCTAGCATTAAAATGTCATTTTTGGATGTTGAAATATATAAGGATTGTAATAATGAACTGGGAACCTGTGTGTACAGGAAGAATGTACAGGTTAATAGATACACGCATACCAAAAGCATGCATGCATGACACGTATTTGGTGGAATTATTAAAAGTCAGTTATTAAGAGATAGTAGATTAAATACAGACCAATATAAATGTGAGCAACAAATGGATATATTATGTAATGAGTTTCAAAATAGAGGATATAATATGGGATATGTTATGGAAATAAGAGACAATATATTGAAAAACAGAGATGCATATGCACTCCCATTTTTTAGTAATTCTACAATTCTGGAAGGAGAAGATAATGATATACAAGTCGCACTGAGATATGTTACCACATATAATAATATGACTAAATTTGTTGAATCAATAATTAGAAGAAATTGGCGGATTCTAATGGCCCAACCTGAGTTAAGTACAATTTTAGGACACACACCTAGGTTTGCATATAGAAATATGTACAATTTAAAGAAAAAGCTGTGTTACAAAGATTTTGAAATGAATTCACTGCAACCAGTAACACATAATATGGGAACATCACCACATCATGCTTGTAGTTGTTGTGCTGATATTTGTGCTCAAAAATCTTTTGAACATCCAGTAAGTAAAATAAGATATGAAATAAAGT